>NW_027127757.1:0-65000 GCF_037325665.1 Littorina saxatilis | reverse complement strand
TTTTCCCGCCGACCCTAGACTTTTTTTTATTGCATTTGTAAAAAAAAAGCAAAAAAAAAAGCGTCAAAACGAAAGTAACAGACGGCACATGACACAAGGGGGATAACCCCGCATCCCTTTTGTCTCATTTGTTTTGTAATGTGTTGTCTTTCTCTTTGTATAGTAAGTCCAGTCTCTTTGCGTCACTGTATAGTTATTTTCTACCCTGACCAAAAAATAAAAATAAAATAAAAAATCAAAAAATCCCTACCTACCTACCCTTTTTTTTGTAGCCATGTTACCAGAAACATACAACTTTTTTTGTGTGGCCTAAACAGTCATTCAAGGAAGTGAAAGAAAGGAGTGCAGTGGAACGCCCCCTCTAAGACTCCCCAATTCAAGACTTCCTCCCTTTTAAGACTATCTTTCTTTCTTTATTTGGTGTTTAACGTCGTTTTCAACCACGAAGGTTATATCGCGACGGGGAAAGGGGGGAGATGGGATAGAGCCACTTGTCAATTGTTTCTTGTTCACAAAAGCACTAATCAAAAAATTGCTCCAGGGGCTTGCAACGTAGTACAATATATGACCTTACTGGGAGAATGCAAGTTTCCAGTACAAAGGACTTAACATTTCTTACATACTGCTTGACTAAAATCTTTACAAACATTGACTATATTCTATACAAGAAACACTTAACAAGGGTAAAAGGAGAAACAGAATCCGTTAGTCGCCTCTTACGACATGCTGGGGAGCATCGGGTAAATTCTTTCCCCTATCTCGCGGGGGGCATCTCAAAATTTGTGTCAGTTAAAACTCACGATATATATATATAACTCATGCAATTTCAGCTTCTGAGGTTTCTTAGGGACGATGCTATGATTAAAAAAAATAGACACAGATTATGAAGAAAAAATAAAAGAGCATTCTCCATGCTGCACAGAAAAAAGTCACCTTTTCCCTGCCCAACCCTGTTTTCTTTAGACATCAATTATTCTTGAAAAAAATAAATGTGTTTGTTTCGTTCATGGGCTGAAAATCCCACGGCTTTTACGTGTATGACAGTTTTTACCCAGCCATTTAGGCAGCCATACGCCGCTTTCGGGAGAATAAAATTGTTAAACAATTAAAAAAATTAAAATACAAAGAAGAAAAAGAAAAAAGAAGGTGCAGAGAAAATGAGGGTGAACAAAAGTGCACTTTAAATCGGTACCTTCATACCAAAATAACGTACGTGGACGGGAAGAATGAATTATAAAACATGGCATTATGCACACTGGACGGTCAAATTGAGGACATATGTACTATGTACAATTGAACAACAAATAGTATGTACAATGGCAAAAACTATTCTGTGTGCACACAGCTACAAATATTGCAAATATTTCCATTACTTTTTTCCCCTTTTATGTTGCACAGCAATAAATAAAAATACTCAATTTGACCTTGAATATGCATTGAAAATACATTTTCCCCTCAAGCAAATTTCACATTGCTCTTGCATTATATACAGCGGCATACCATGATAAATTATCAACACAAAAATAACAAATAATATCAGAACTAAAGAATCACATTTTTCCCCAACATGAAAATGCTATGGTGATAAAGCAAGCGTGTTTAAAAAAATATATTTCTGCATAATCAATACAGAAACAGTCTGATTGAAATATGAAGTAAACAATCAATTCACAAAATGTGAACATATTGAGGGGGGGGGGGGGGGGGGGGTGTGGATGTACATCTATGCAATAATTAATTGTTTCAAAAAGCAGTGATAAGAAACACAACCCAAATTTCCAGATGGGATTCAAATGCTACCCCAAAAAATAAAAACCTGACACATTAAATCTCACAGATCGATATAACAATCTTACTTTCGATTTCCTGATTAAAATCGTTTTAAGTCTGATGTCGCCTATGTATGTGAGGTACAATGTACTTTCTTTCATTGGTTATTAGCAAGAGGTCTGGTTTGGAGATTATGGTTTTAACAAAACACTGCCTTCTAATTAATATTCAGCAATCTCATAATAAAATCAGAATAGTACAGCTGAGACAGAATACATATGGATAACAAAGATACACATGTGAAGCACTAAAATACAGCAAATTTAGCTCAAAGCTGCAGAGATCAAAAACAAATATGTGACCCTCCACCACAGAATGAGTCGGATGTCACCTCGCAGGGGTCTGCGCTTAGGCCTTATAATATACGTCCGGGTGGTGTAAGGTATCAGTGTGAGGATCACCTTAGTCACAGGCTTATAACTCAAAAAGTTTTCGCTCTTTTCTAAAACGGTTTTCACCACTGGATAGAGCTTCAAATTCTCTTTAAGAAAATGTAAAAATCATGCAAAGGTGACATGCGACTCATTCCGTGGTGGAGGGTCACATAATATGCAAAGCATATTCACAGTCATCTTCTTAATCAACACTCCATAAGAGCGAGTGTCTCTGTTAACTTTTGATTATCTTGTTTTGTCATTGTGGGAATAGGAATGTAACTGTATAATTTTCAAAAGGTAAATAGTAATACCTTTGGGTCAAATCTAGGTATTCAAAAGAATAATGAATTCTAACCATGTTTTTACAAGAACATGCTGTACATTTCTTTTCTGCACATGCATACACACAGAGAGACACACAGATAAAAATAGAAACACTGTAGACAGACACACAGAGACACATAAACACATGCAATGAGCAATGTTCTTCTGCAACAGCTTTGCAGAACTTCAACAAGATTATAAATATAATGTAGAATCTAAACTAAGTTTTGTTTAAATGCGCAAACATTTAAAACACAAACTATATACACCATAGAATCTGTACACATATTCATTGTTTCACTCGTGATCATTATTTTTCAATTAAAGAGAAAACATGTCAAAAAACTATTGAAAGTTGTATGTGTACTATAAACATTAACAATGCTTCTAAATCTGTATTTATCTTTACACACACACACACACACACACACACACACACACACACACACACACACACACACACATACACAGCCTGTAAAATAGAGTTTTTAAATAATAAACATACCGGTGTAAATTATGGAATGTCTCAAAATGAAAAAAATGCATATAAAGCATAAAGTCTGTGGACCATCTTCATAAAAGAAATTTAAGATATTGGACGGTTGGTTCTGTGGTAAGATAAAACCCCTCTGATAAACAGATCGATATAAAAAAGTTAACATCAAAATACTATCGAAAGAAGTATACTGCTTTGTGTGAAGTATTTAAAATACTATCGAAAGAAGTACTGTTTTGTGTGAAGCATTTAAAATTCTATCGAAAGAAGTACACTGTTCTGTGTGAAGTATTTAAAATACTATCGAAAGAAGTATACTGCTTTGTGTGAAGTATTTAAAATACTATCGAAAGAAGTATACTGTTTTGTGTGAATTATTCAAAATACTATCGAAAGAAGTACGGCTTTGTTTGAAGTATTCAAAATACTATCGAAAGAAGTACTGTGTTGTGTGAAGTATTCAAAATACTATCGAAAGAAGTACTGCTTTGTTTGAAGCATTCCTATAAGAAGAAATTTTATGAACATATATATTACATCTGGGTAAAATACTTGGGACTGATTTAAAGCACAAACCTCCACTAACAACACATAAATAGAACAACTATAGATTACAATGTTGTGAGAAGGGTAACCAATTTTGCCCCAAGCCTTTAATTTTAGCACTAAAAAGCATTTTGAAAGCTTTATAGTTGGACGGAAGAAGTAATTTCAGTGATCCACGGTCAGAGATCCAGACAATACAAAAAGACTGTTAAACTCCAGGCAAAATATCAAGATATGGATACTTAACTATTAAGTTTGCATAAATTCATGCAGGCATAGTTTTGCCTGCAGAAAACATATACACTTTGCTGGCCTTGGAAAAACTAATTAAAGATAACATTTCATTGAAGGTTTCCGCAAAGTTGTAGAAATTTACTGGTGCGGGTCAAAGTCCCAATAAAATGCTGCAGTTGTGGCCATAAGAACTATGTAAATACATGTAAATAATTCAGTTCAATATTGATGGACAATTTATTACCAGGATAATAGTCCACAAAATAGGTGTCTCCAAGTTTAACACACACACACACACACACACACACACACACACACACACACACACACACACATGCGTGCATGCACACACACATACACAAACACACACACACGCAGACACAAACACACTCACACACACCATGCTAATCAGAAGTAGTTAATTTTCTAAACACAGACAAAAAAAGAACTTCAGGACAAACTATTACTTACATGTATCAAAATACTTTGCATGATCTGACACAAATATTAAGAAAATTCAAATATAAGATCAGGCTTGTTGCTAATGATCTTTACCTTTCCTGTCTTTATAACAATAATTTTCAACAATCCCAACAAAAACAAAACAATTATAACAAAGTTTGTAAACTGAGCAAAACATTATGATGGAGATTTGCAAATAAATCGTCGCAATAACACAGGATGGAAGCTAACCCAGATAAATGTTTGACAAAATACAATCTGTGGACATATAATTATACATGTATATGTAATGTGTATGGAAGGCTTCATAGCACTGTGTCTTTACTACACGTACATTACTCATCGTACCTACGAGTGCTCAGCCTAGATCAACTCTGTAAACTTTATGAACAACAAGTGAGCAAAATGATATTTCTCTTCAAAGCATGTGAGCAAAATTGTACTTCTTTTCAAAGCGTGT
This sequence comes from Littorina saxatilis, assembly GCF_037325665.1. NCBI lineage: Eukaryota > Metazoa > Mollusca > Gastropoda > Littorinimorpha > Littorinidae > Littorina > Littorina saxatilis. The sequence goes on along the minus strand of NW_027127757.1, from coordinate 60,271 downwards.
CATTTTCCATAGAGGGGAATCCCCATTTTTAGACCTATAAAAATTGTACTTCTTTTCAAAGCGTGTCGATTTCTATAGAGTGGAATCCCCATTTTTAGACCTATAAAAATTGTACTTCTTTTCAAAGCGTGTCGTTTTCTATAGAGTGGAATCCCCATTGAGAGACCTATGAAAATTGTACAACGATGGCCCTCGACTCAAAGTATCCAAATTCAACACAAAAATAAACAAAGAAAACTTATCACAGTTTCAGAAGACACCTCCATGTGAACTAAATTGTGCATTGTGCAAAATGAAAAGCAAGCATTCAACACCCAAGACCTGAGCAAGCATATAAACTAAATTCTTAATAGATTCTATTATTAGACAGAAATTGGATGCAGAATGGATATATATATAGGCAAGATTTCAGAAAATAATGTTTTGGGCTGTGAGTGTGAATTACTTCTGAGTCATGCTTTTTTTGTACAATATGTATTTTTGTGTTTTACATTCATTCATTGAAACAACAAGAAAGCCAGTGAAAGACAACTGAAGTCAGAATAAAAGAAAACACTTAATGAACATCCAGCTACTTTAAGTGTAATCAACTTGAGTACTTTTCTGATTTCAAATTAATAATAGAACTTCTACACATCTGTGACCACAAAAAGAGTTTATTTGTCATGTCTTTTTAACCCAATATAGCACAATAAAAACAATTGTGGAATGTATCTGAAGTGATCATACTCGTATTTTGAATACATGTAGTCTGCTTAATCCAAATCAAATATCTTTTTTTTGTTGAAATAATTCTAACTTTTTCTACAAAAAACTTCATAGTCAAACAAGTTATGCAACATATAATTTACAAATGCATAATTATGACGAATTTTGTTGGGCCCATCCCTTATTTTTCTGTGTGTATAGATCTGTCAAAACAACAGAGTTAAGACATAAAAAGTTGACCTCTCTCTCTAAATGTATCATTTTTCTTTCTTTATTTGGTGTTTAACGTCGTTTTCAACCACGAAGGTTATATCGCGACGGGGAAAGGGGGGGAATGGGATAGAGCCACTTGTCAATTGTTTCTTGTTCACAAAAGCACTAATCAAAAATTTGCTCCAGGGGCTTGCAACGTAGTACAATATATATTACCTCACTGGGAAATGTATTATTACCATTATTACCTTGAATACATCATTTCACGTTTTTAACACTATTCACAACCACCAATCAGTCCCTGTCATGGTTAATGCTTTGATTTTGGTCTGTAATATATATACGTCATTTGTATTTTTGACTGAAATATGACATTTGACACAGATCTCGACAGTCATTGTTCACCTCGACTGCTGGAGCGGTCTTGGAGGAACACTGACTGTCTCCATCTGTGTAAAATGTCATATTTCAGTCAAAAATACAAATGACCGTTATGTATCGATTGATTTTAGTTAGAATTCCTTTTATATTTTACGATTGAAAGCACACAAACGTGGTCTCGGCTATGAGTTTTTGTCGGACTCTGATGTCACATGTGGCTCAAATAAGGGAAATGCAATGTTCAATCGATGCATTAAACTTTATTCACATCCACTCTATAGGAGACGCAATCGTTGCAACAATTTGACTAAATATATATTGCAATTGTTCAGTTGCCATACGAGCTTTAGCAAATTTTGCATCAACCTGTGTAAATTGCTTAAAATGAGCGTGACAGCTTCTTATAACGTATAAATGAGCCTACCAAACAAAGCAAAACACAAAACACATCAAAAATCCACTTTTCTCAGGCCATGATCAATTTCTGCAGTATACAGTAATGAGAATCAAGTGCTTAGTTGTGTCTAACACATAGATCTGAAACATTAGTACTGATGTACCACAAATGAATCTCAGAGAGCATCTAATTGTCTCTTTCATTTTCTTCTTCTTCCCTGTGTTCCTCAGTTTATTTTTAGCAAACCCACTAAACCATTCGCGGGAAAAGAGATGTACAATATTGTAGGCACACAAACTGGTGATAAGGTGTATAGTGAAAATATTCAGGTGAAGAGAAGTCATCATATTGTCATCAACACAACTGGCGTACTCTGTTTTTGATTATTGTGTGATTTTGACAAGTATTTTACTGATACATTTTTTACCCCAACATGTGATAGGGGTTACACATGTTAACAATTAAGTGCTCATTTTAATGTTTGGGTGAAATAATTATTGAAAAAAAGTTTGTTTATTTCCGAAGGAATTTGAGATCAAACCGATGTCAACGTGGAAAGGGAAGTCTTTTTACATTTAGTCAAGTTATGACTAAATGTTTTAACATCGAGGGGGGAATCGAGACGAGGGTCGTGGTGTATGTGTGTGTGCATGTGTGTGTGTATGTGTGTGTGTGTGTGCGTGCGTGTAGAGCGATTCAGCTGACCAAACTACTGGACCGATCTTTATGAAATTTGACATGAGAGTTCCTGGGTATGATATCCTCAGACATTTTTTTCATTTTTTTGATAAATGTCTTTGATGACGTCATATCCGGCTTTTCGTGAAAGTTGAGGCGGCACTGTCACGCCCTCATTTTTCAACCAAATTGGTTGAAATTTTGGTCAAGTAATCTTCGACGAAGCCCGGACTTCGGTATTGCATTTCAGCGTGGTGGCTTAAAAATTAATTAATGACTTTGGTCATTAAAAATCTGAAAATTGTAAAAAAAAAATATTTTTTTATAAAACGATCCAAATTTACGTTCATCTTATTCTCCATCATTTGCTGATTCCAATAACATATAAATATGTTATATTTGGATTAACAACAAGCTCTGAAAATTAAATATATAAAAATTATTATCAAAATTAAATTTTCCAAATCAATTTAAAAACACTTTCATCTTATTCCTTGTCGGTTCCTGATTCCAAAAACATATAGATATGATATGTTTGGATTAAAAACACGCTCAGAAAGTTAAAACGAAGAGAGGTACAGAAAAGCGTGCTATCCTTCTTAGCGCAACTACTACCCCGCTCTTCTTGTCAATTTCACTGCCTATGCCGTGAGCGGTGGACTGACGATGCTACGAGTATACGGTCTTGCTGCGTTGCATTGCGTTCAGTTTCATTCTGTGAGTTCGACAGCTACTTGACTAAATGTTGTATTTTCGCCTTACGCGACTTGTTGTTTTGTTTGTTTGCTTAACGCCCAGCCGACCACGAAGGGCCATATCAGGGCGGTGCTGCTTTGACATATAACGTGCGCCACACACAAGACAGAAGTCGCAGCACAGGCTTCATGTCTCACCCAGTCACATTATTCTGACACCGGACCAACCAGTCCTAGCACAAACCCCATAATGCCAGACGCCAGGCGGAGCAGCCACTAGATTGCCAATTTTAAAGTCTTAGGTATGACCCGGCCGGGGTTCGAACCCATGACCTCCCGATCACGGGGCGAACACCTTACCACTAGGCCAACGGTGCCGGTAAGGAAAGTCTGATCTTATGAAACCTCAGCAAATGGTTAAAGTAAAGCCTCACAAAGAACCAACAGAGATGTCTGTGAGAGTGAGAGAAAAGTATCTTATGGTGGTCATCAGTATTGTCTGTGCACGCTCATCATCTTTAACTCATAAACTAAGTTTAGTTTTAGTTTAGTTTACTGCCTTTCACGCCTGGTGGCGTGTAGGGCAGCGACAAAGGACCTACATAAACTAACATCTGATCTATTTTACAAGAAATATTGGCTTTCTATCACAAAGGCTTGTCTCCAAATGAAAAATCAATCTCCAATATCATCACCATTCTGGCATAACTCTAGTGAAGATCTCTCCTTTTTCAACGCCTTCCTACCAGCTGTACAAGCTGTATACATTTATCAAGTGCTCCAGTAACTTTTTCTGTTTTCAATCACACCGTATACGCTCGTATCATGTTCATATATATTAGCCTAAATGCTAAAAGAACATATTTTACCTTCTCTGAGGTGTCATCTTATCACTTTCAGTCAAACACTCCAGGCAAGTTTGTCATCAACACAAATAATACAATCCAATACGACCGTCAAACAGCCAAGCATAATTCAACGCTTCTCCCAGCATAAAACTTAGCACTTAAAAGGTGCTCGATCTCTAGTCAGACACAACCATCATCGAACGCTGAAGAAGAAGACAAAAGGTGCTCTCAAAATAAATTCACAACCCAAAAGCAACCAGCTCTCAGTGAATGACGTAAACATTTCTTTCACACTGTATTCTTCTTAAAGTCATCCACCGATCATCAAATTCAACGCAGACATTTCCTTCACATTATAGATCAGTTCATTGTTAACCTTCCAATCTTTCAGTATGCTGCAGACAGAGAGACGTCCTCTCCAGAATGACCATCTTCCCTACACACGCTCTCAACAACATGCTGATCAATCGTGTTTGATCTACCACAGCTGCAGGCGGTACTTGTGGCAGTTCAATCCACACTTCCAGGCCGAAACTCAGATCACGAAACCTTTTCCAAAATCACAACAACGATGTTCAGCCTCAGGAATAACCCAAGCACAGAGCCTGTGTTCTTTCACCATCGTCATACAGTGGTACCTGTGATGTGGAGTCCCTACAATGAGAGGTCACCTCCCAAGAAAGGACGCCCTCTGTTGTACTTGTACATCCCTTTGTCTAGTATCTCTATCAAAAAATATACCTGTCATGACAGGCCACCTGCAATGTTGGGACACTTGTGGCTGGTCCCAAGGGTGTCCTTTCATCGCAGGTACCACAGTGTTATTCCTCAGTCACACGTTTCTCCTCACAGCCTTAGGTCACAACTCGCCTGCATCACAGAGGCTGGTCAGTATTTCCAGCCACAGACTCAACAGCAGCTGGACGATGTTGAAACTCCTGAATAATCATCTGACGTTGCTTTTACATGTAGTCAATTAAACGCTGCCGTAAAATCAGCGGACACTGCTTTCAGAATTCATCCAATCACAGTAACTTGTCCCAGTTAAAGTCATCCTCGATGTCATCGCCGTGCAGGAAGTTGGGTCGACCCGGAACGTTCCCTGGCACTGAGAACCCGTCTCCTGCTGCCTGCAATGCCATAAACACTGTGTTATAAACTGTGCAACAAAATTATTGCACCCATTTTCGTACCCCAACCAAAGAATTCATTCCCGTGTCAATTCATACAAACTTTCTATGCCATTAAAGGTCCTTCACTTGGCTACCTGACAGTGTCGCTTTACAGATCAAAGATTTCTGTTATAGGTGTCAGGTGACTGCAGCTGAAGTAAGGGTACCCCCAAAACCAACCTGACAAAAACGTCAGGTACCAATTAAAATAAAACGACAAAAATTCAGAATAGGCGCAACTTGGCAACTTCTACAAACGAGGAGAAAGCCAAATCAATTATCTACCCAGAACAGGTTGTTTTGTTTTGCTATCTTATGTTTCTCTTGTGTTATGTCATTTCTACTGATGCAGATGTAGAGCGCATGAGCAGTAGTAATAGATTTTTTTGCGTCCCTTTTGAGGGGTACGGTAGACGGGCGCAGTGGCGTGGTGGTAAGACGTCGGCCTCCTAACTGGGAGGTCGTGAGTTCGAATCCCGGTCGCTGCCGCCTGGTGGGTTAAGAGTGGAGATTTTTCCGATCTCCCAGGTCAACTTATGTGCAGACCTGCTAGTGACTTAACTCCCTTCGTGTGTACATGCAAGCACAAGACCAAGTGCGCACGGAAAAGATCCTGTAATCCATGTCAGAGTTCGGTGGGTTATAGAAACACAAAAATACCCAGCATGCCTCCCCCAAAATCGGAGTATGCTGCCTGAATGGCGGGGTAAAAACGGTCATACACGTAAAAATCCACTCGTGCTAAAAACATGAAATCTAAACGAAGTGACTTAGTACAGTAATCCTTTGTTTTTTAACTAAAAACATGAGTGAACGTGGGAGTCTATAAGCCCATGAACGAAGAAGAAGAAGAAGAAGAGGGGTACGGCATGACAAAATGCGTAGTATTTCAGCAATGACTGTGTCAAGGGAAAATGTCATAGTGGGGTTGGTACGATTACGGTACCCATGAGCGATAGTGGAATCAGTATAATTTCTGAGCCGTCTCTAAATTATTATTGAAACGGTCTCGCGGAATAGCCGACTCGACTGTTTGCATAGGTATAATCACTGTTTTGTTTTTAGAGAGGGACGTTTGTACTGTGCGACGTGTATGCTGTCACCCCTCTGTGTAAATGGTGTGGTCGAGAGGAACATGGCAGTGAACTTGTGTCAGAAGACAGAGAGGAGAGCTTCGGCAGTGTCGGACTATACTAACTTCAAGGACTTTTGTGAAGTTATTCAGAGGACGTGTCGGTGCCGAGGACATGTGTTGAGAACAAAGATTCTGATGGAAGTGTACTGTGTGTAGTGCCGAACTGTGTTAATCTTCGGTGTGACAAGAGGTATTTTGTTATAACATATGTATTTGTATAATGATTATGTTCTGATTCGAGTTAATAGTGAAATGTTTGAAATGTTTATTAGTTGTTTTCCGTATGCGTTGTTCGAGTGCGTGTTGTCACCTCCCGTATGCAAGTGTGTGATAGTGTGTAACTATGTGTGTAAAAATATATAAATGGATGTGTGAACTTGAAAACCCCGTGCACGGAAAAGCAAACATCGGACACACAAGTCAGCACACATCAAAATTCCTTGATAGACTGAATGGAAAGTCTTCCAAGGCTCTATGTCAGAGCGCCACCTACCTGTGGGGAGTGTGAGGTGAGAAGCGTGGTATCGGACGGAGCGCTCAGGTGACTGCCCGACGATTCTGGCGTGTTGTAACGACCTGCAACCATCAACATACACACTATCAGCGTCCGTATCAACCCGGGGCCCCGGTAGCTCAGTTGGTAGAGCACTGGACTTGTGATCGGAAGGTCGCTGGTTTGAATTCGGGCTGGGACGGACACAGGTCAACTTTATGTGCAGACCCAGAGACGGAAGCCATGTCCCACCCCCTTGTCACCACAATGGCACGTAAAAAGACCTTGGTCATTCTGCCATAAGTGCAGGTGGCTGAATACACCTAAACACCCAGACATCTGGGTAGCACGATTCCGTTGCTGCTAGCTTTCCACTGGGAGGAAGCGACCCGAATTTCCCAGCGATGGGACAATAAAGTAATGAAAATGAAAAAAATGAGAAAATGAAATATCCTGTACAGTTGGACCTGTCTATAACGATCCCTCAAGAGGCTGACCAAAAGTTGTCGTTGTTATGGAAAGGTGAATTATATAGCAAAACAATAATTCATCATGCCATCCTGAAGATTAGGCAGTTTATCGCTGTCAAAATTTTGATTTGTTTGTTCGTTCATGGGCTGAAAGTCCCACGGCTTTTACGTGTATGACCGTTTTTACCCCGCCATTTAGGCAGCCATACGCCGCTTTCGGAGGAAGCATGCTGGGTATTTTCGTGTTTCTATAACCCACCGAACTCTGACATGGATTACAGGATCTTTTTCGTGCTCACTTGGTCTTGTGCTTGCGTGTACACACGGGGGTTTTCGGAGACCGAGGAGAGTCTGCACACAAAGTTGACTCTGAGAAATAAATCTCTCGCCGAACGTGGGTTCGAACTCACGCTGACAGCGGCCAACTGGATACAAATCCAGCGCGCTACCGACTGAGCTACATCCCCGCCCCTGTCAAAATATTGATAAAGGACATACCAAACCAAAAGCAAGGGTAGTCACTCTTTCAGAACCCATACAAACCCAACAGACTTATTTCCGCAATTTGTCTATTATGAAAATCAGTTACAACCTACAGCAAGAATGCTACCTACACCAAACACAGTTTCACTGAACACAGAATATCGCACACGAAAATGTTTAATGTCCAGGGTTGAGACCAAAAGAGAATATCGGCTGAACTGTCATGCTTTAAAAAAAAATAAAAAAAACTTTTATTTCATTTGTTTTAACTCAGTATTGGACACAGTTAGTGCGTTGGAAAGTTACCCTCACAATGTCCGAGGCATTGCCCAAAGAACAATGCCGAAGACATTTGGTTATTTTCGGAAATCGTCTATTTGTACTGACCGCCACTGTTTTGATTCTGACTGCTGAGAAGGCCAGTCTGGTTGAAAAAGTTGTTGAGGGAGGAGGCAAGGTCAACCAGCTGCTCCTGGTTTAGCGATGACCAGTGGGCCTGATCAGCCTGTTTCATGGTGTCCATCAGACCTGCAATGGGAGTATATATATATAAACATATACACCCTGTTAAAAGACATCATTTGTCTCCGTGACAATGCGACTTACCACCTGGGGTTCAAGATGAAAAGGAAGTTGAGAGCTTTACCTCCCTTGATTTTTTCTAGATGATAGTTTCTACAGAAAAGAAACCAAATATTTTATTTCCGGCAGGCTGACTTACTAGTTACTTGTTACCGACGGGGCTACTTAAATTGTATTAGTCTCTATAACGGATGTCTAATGGTTGTGATTATTTTCAATTCAAGCAACTGTAGTGTCATTTAAAACATGATGCAGTGACTACAGCTTCAATTCAAGCAACTGTAGTGTCATTTAAAACCTGATGCAGTGACTACAGCTTCAATTCAAGCAACTGTAGTGTCATTTAAAACATGATGCAGTGACTACAGCTTCAATTCAAGCAACTGTAGTGTCATTTAAAACCTGATGCAGTGACTACAGCTTCAATTCAAGCAACTGTAGTGTCATTTAAAACATGATGCAGTGACTACAGCTTCAATTCAAGCAACTGTAGTGTCATTTAAAACCTGATGCAGTGACTACAGCTTCAATTCAAGCAACTGTAGTGTCATTTAAAACATGATGCAGTGACTACAGCTTCAATTCAAGCAACTGTAGTGTCATTTAAAACCTGATGCAGTGACTACAGCTTCAATTCAAGCAACTGTAGTGTCATTTAAAACCTGATGCAGTGACTACAGCTTCAATTCAAGCAACTGTAGTGTCATTTAAAACCTGATGCAGTGACTACAGCTTCAATTCAAGCAACTGTAGTGTCATTTAAAACATGATGCAGTGACTACAGCTTCAATTCAAGCAACTGTAGTGTCATTTAAAACCTGATGCAGTGACTACAGCTTCAATTCAAGCAACTGTAGTGTCATTTAAAACATGATGCAGTGACTACAGCTTCAATTCAAGCAACTGTAGTGTCATTTAAAACCTGATGCAGTGACTACAGCTTCAATTCAAGCAACTGTAGTGTCATTTAAAACCTGATGCAGTGACTACAGCTTCAATTCAAGCAACTGTAGTGTCATTTAAAACCTGATGCAGTGACTACAGCTTCAATTCAAGCAACTGTAGTGTCATTTAAAACCTGATGCAGTGACTACAGCTTCAATTCAAGCAACTGTAGTGTCATTTAAAACATGATGCAGTGACTGCAGGTTCCCAGCTTCAGTTCAAGAAACCGCATAGACTTCAAAAAGTTTCCCAATGGTTTAACTGTGAACTGCTGTTGTTTTTGTTGAACAAAATGATTAGCATGAACATTTCAAAACAAATTTGCATTGAATAATAGTACTTTTTTAATGTTGGAATTATAGCTTGCTTGCTTATTTCCATGCTTCCAGTTCTATGTGCTTGGGGGTGTGTGCATATCTTAAAATTCAGGGATCGTATTCTAAATTTAGAATTTCAAAAAGTATTCCTTTATCTGGTCAAATGAAACTTAAAAGATAATAAAAATTACAGGAATTGTATGCATTGGTAAATTAATTGTGCTTGCCAATCGCTATTCTATGACACTACAGGAAGGACAAAAGCTAGTAAGACAATGAACATTCACATTTTTGAGAAAAAAATGGCACAAATGCTACAAACTACCAGTCATGCAAAAAGGATTTACAATATACATCACACAGAAAAAAAATAGGGGATTAAAAAAATACAATTTTGAAAGACTGAAACAGAAAATTTAAACATTTACAGAATTTCCCTCTTTTTCACTACATCTTTTGCTGTACTGCTGCAAACAGTTTTGCCACAACAAAAATGAACAATGAATCTGCAAAGAAGACATGCATACAGCTATAACAAAAGCATGCACATATCAACACAATAAAGCTCACTGCATTGTACGATGCACTGCTGCAATATGTCAAGAAAGAGGCTCAAAGCTTCAGGCAGAGCTTTGTGTAAGCGTACGTGTTATTACACAAGAAGGACACATGCAGTGGACTATGCTTTATTTGAGCATTAGCTCTAGTCAGTGAATTAACTATTATGTTGTGTAAGTCTGTTTTGTCAAGCAATCTGAAAATTGTCCATGGTTATCTGTTATGCATTAACAACAACAACAAGACATTTTTAAACAAAGCCAAAATGCATCTAGCATGTTATACATCTAAAGAATTTTATGCACCTCAGATAGCTCAACAACGACAATGACTTGCCTACAAGTGCCTACAAGTGGGCGGGGGGGGGGGGGAGGGGGGAGGAGGGGGCGAGGGGGGATTAATGAATAGTATTTAGTTAATTGTTATCATTTCTACAAGAACAGAAAATAAATCATAGCAGGGATGTTGCTAAATCTGATTTCATTATGCAAATTTTCACAACATTCAAAATTTTATCAGGCAGTCATTGGTGTATTTGCCACTTTTCATCCACTGTGAAAAAAGTTTGTAGACCTATCAAAAAAACGGAAAAGTTTTAAATAATGTGAAAGTTTTCATGCAGCTTTAAGCTGAATGCTGACACCAAGAGACATCCCTGCATAACCTAATACATGCTACAGTGTACTTTCATAAAATCAAATGAAAGGAATAGAACCCACAACAACATTTCTGTTTAAAAAGAAATTAAAAGTGAGCATGCGTATCATAGTTCACAACACAACACAAAGTCAGCCATGCAGAAAACAGACAGAAAAGACATGCATGCACAGAAAACACAGCACAAAGAAGATACCACAAAACCTCTATGGTAAAAAGAAAACTATGGCCAGAATATACTACGACAACATGCATTTTGTTGGAAAGCTGACAGTTTGACAACAATATAATCAGAAAAAGTGGACATTGTAATCTGCCCTGCAAACCAACCTTGCGTAGTATCACCACTGGTTTTGCTGGCATCTAAATATCCTACAAGTACAAAAGAATTCATTCATGTATAATGTAGATGATATTGTTTCAGTTACATGCCTTCTTGAATATGAAATTGTGGCAAAACTGTAAGCAGCAATACAGCAGGACGATGTAAATTGCTTTTCTAAAAGTAATATACCCTTGTCTACCCTAATTTTTAAAATTGTTTTCATTACCTACCTATATTATTAACTAAATCTGCGTAAGAAGTGAAAAAAAAGGTATGTATGTATGTATGTATTCCAAAACTGAAAAGCAAACAAAAATACTAACAATATGCATGCTACAATAGATGGGAAGCCCCATCATTTAAAGTGGCTGAATCTTTCACACCTTCACAAATCTGTCAGTCTGCAGCACAGACAGAATATGCTGCTATGAAGTCACTGTACTTTCTAAAACAAAGATTCTCAACCTGCTTTCAGGCGGCAGTGGTGATGTTAATAAGGCACTCCAAACAAACAATTAAAGTACAGCCAGCGCATCCTGCAAATGCTTCGCTGCAGACTTGCAAGAAGAGCTCATCAATCTTATTAGACACACAGTGGGTATGCACTTCATGGAGGTAATCTATTGACATCATTTTGCATTGTGAGGACACCCATTCCCACCCCAACCCATAAAGCCTGTCCTTGACTTGGCAAAGTCGACTACGCGAAGTATACTTCGCAAAGTTGTCTGCACAAAGCTTTAGCGCTGAGTTTTTGGTAAAAAGACTTTGCGAAGTAAATTTGGGGCTCAATTAAAGACAGGCTTCACAAGCACATGCTCCCATCCCCATCCCATTTCAAACACATGCTATTGTATTTTCATGCATGGACGGAACTCTGTTACACTTTGTCTAACAATGATACAATTAACCAATTTCAAAATGCTATTTGAAGGCTGGATGCAGGTAGGTGTAAAAAAAAAAATCGAGCACGTCTAATGATGATAATTTTGAGGATGAAAGTCGCTTGTTCATTTCAATGCTTGTTATGATAATTTTGAGGATGAAAGTCGCTTGTTCATTTCAATGCTTGTTATTCTCTCAGGTGCCAGGAGAAAGGTTCCGAATAACTCTCACATACGAGCTATTACACATGTCATATGCATTTAGAGATTTTATACTTTCCTTTGTTTATCAGAAAAAGTAATTAGTCAAAGTTTCAACAATCCCAACATTTCTTCTAGCATTCCCCAATAAGAACAATGGGACGCTGAACATTGTATAATTCTAATTCAACCGAATGGTTGCTTTTGAAACAGTATGACTGAACCTTTTCCTTGGCATGAAAGTCCTTCCTGGTAAAACTCAAAAGTTTTGTGAGAAACTATTTGGTGCAGAAATTCCAAAGGATTTAAAATCATGCTAAACTCCCATCCAACTGTTATCATTTAAGCATCCACCTTTAGTGCGCATTTTCTTTGCACAAAGTCTTGTTGACATTCAACCCAGAACTGCTAGTCCATAAAACACTGACAGGAACTAAAATAACCCAAAACAAACTCTGCACCCTTTCCTGATTACATCCAAAATCATCCCCACCAAACGTGCCTCCATGAAAATTGCCAGTGCAGTGGGAACCTCCCCCCCCCCCCCACCTTCAAAGGGGGGGGGGGGGGGGGGTCTACTGTAATGCATCTAATGTAGCCTATCAATGCATGAACTCACAGGCGTAATTCACAGCACTAAAAGCCACATTACCCTGAAACTGCGACATGTCGATGTTCTGCCAGTCGTGGGAGCCAGTCCCTGCTAGTCTCATACTCTCCTTCAGCGAGTCCAGATTGTGCAGAAACCCTGACGACATGTTCAGTAGCGCTGGGGGGCCGCCAATATCTGGCAGACACAAAAATGCTGTTACAAACAAGAGTATCTGCGACCTGAAAAACAAAACAAACAAACAAAAAACATATAAGCAAATATTGTAAAAATAGTCAATGTTGGGTAAAACTAAAAATGCCATTGCAAACAAGAGTATCTGTGACCCGAAAAAACCCACAAACAAAACCAAAAAATATAAGCAAATATTGTAAAATCTTTAAAAATAAAGTCAAAGCTGGGGCGGGGACGTAGCTCAGTCGGTAGCGCGCTGGATTTGTATCCAGTTGGCCGCTGTCAGCGTGAGTTTGTCCCCACATTCGGAGAAAGATTTATTTCTCAGTCAACTTTGTGTGCAGACTCTCCTCGGTGTCCGAACACCCCCGTGTGTACACGCAAGCACAAGACCAAGTGCGCACGAAAAAGATCCTGTAATCCATGTCAGAGTTCGGTGGGTTATAGAAACACGAAAATACCCAGCATGCTTCCTCCGAAAACGGCGTATGGCTGCCTAAATGGCGGGGTAAAAACGGTCATACACGTAAAATTCCACTCGTGCAAAAAACACGAGTGTACGTGGGAGTTTCAGCCCATGAACGCAGAAGAAGAAGAAGAAGAAAGTCAAAGCTGTGTAAATCTGAATGTGTCATTCCAAAACAAGTTTGGATCTTAAAACTCAATCAAGTCATTCCAAAACAAGTTTGGATCTTAAAACTCAATCAAGTCATTCCAAAACAAGTTTGGATCTTAACATTTTCTTCCAAATGGATACTGTTAATTTGAGGACCGCTTACATTTCTAGCACACAATCCCATCCACTCTCTCTCTCTCTTATATTGTTATCTTAACATTCATCAAGCGTATTACTATTAAGTATTATCATTAGATTAGTCCGTCTCATGGGGAAAGGCGAGGGCTGGATGTAAATAAAAAACCTGTTTGCTTATGCCATTACCAGACCTGATTACCACTAAAATTTCCTGGTGTACAAATGAGGCTAAAAATGTGTACAATCAGAATTTTAAGGTGTACAATTCATTCTTGCGGTACACACTGTGCAGACACACACACACACACACACACACACGCACACGTGCTTTATTCCCCCCTCAAATGTGACACAAAACGAATGATAGAAAAACTCGGCTTGAAAACCTGATTGTACTTCCGAAGCTCTTTACTGTCCCCTTCATCTTCTGAATCGGTTTCGTGAGCTCGCTTTTTGCATGTAGCCATCTTGGACAGTTTAAAAGAAACACCGCAATGCGCATGCGCAACTCGATAGGCGGATGACGTACCAAACCGATGCTGATGTACGGTTGCCTCCCTTTCGTGATTTAGGCACGGATACGAAAAGAACAAACACAAAAAAACGCGTACGATTGATTTTTTTTGTGCGTATGATTTTAATGTCTGGCGTATAATCGTACAGCGGTCTTCAATTTCGTAAGATTGTACGCAAATTTCGTACAGTAACCAGGTCTGCTTTACCCTCGTTAATAAAGAATGTGTCTCGTCTCTCCCTCTCTCTCTCTCTCACCTGTAAGACTGGGATCTTCATTTTTAACAGGAGGCAAGGGGTCGGCGTGAGCTTTGCTGAGTTCTGCTGGCAGCCTCTCTGTGTCAGCAGCACTCAAGGGGACGGTGCCGTTTAACAAGGCATTCAGGTTGCCTGCAAAACAACACAAGCAGTGACGCAATACAATACAATATCATCTCAACATAATAAATTACACATTTATAATAGAAATTTATTTATATAAGATTCTAAAAGGGTAAAATGTTTAATACTCATTCTTGAAAATGTTGCAGAACTCGATCAATCTAGTGAAGCATTATGTAGTCTTAATACTCTTATTTCCTTTTGTTCCATTTTACAACAGGTTTTCTTTTAACTGCCATAACAAGTAATAATGCGGTACCTGCAATGAAAGAGTACCCTTTGGACAAGCAAATTGTAGGTGGCCTGTCATGACAGTATATCTTGTTAAAGATAATGCGGTGTTTGGCGTATTCTAACGCTGCTACGCTATACATTTTCAGAGAAATTACCTGTGGAGTTTTCAAACACAGATTTGTAGAGGTTGAGGAAAGAGTTATTCAGATCTTCAGAGCCCGACGTCCCATCCACAAAGCGATGTGATGTATCAGCCTATAGAAACAACATCGTACATAGGTCTTAAGACATGTCAGTGTTAACAAATCTACTTCAATCTCAGAAGGCTGTAGCCCCTTAAAAATAAACATTATCAAATTACAATCACATTTGCAAAACCACAACATTACACAGACACTAGGACATAATACAAACAGAGCCATAAGAACCAATCAATTTATCATCACTGGTTATATATTTACCGTATTTGACGGATTACAAGACGCACCGTTTTATAAGCCGCACCCCCGACTTTTAACAAAAAAATTGGGACGAGCCACGTATAGGCCACGTCACTATATTAGCCGCCGTCGAAAAAATAATCAGATCGTGTCAATCAATCAAAACAACCAGGCAAACGAAAGTACGGTATTTGGCCAAATCGGCTCCGAGAATAAACAAGTGAAACAAAGAAGAAAAGTGAAAAAGTTTGAAGAAAAATATCACACACACACAATTTGTAACCAACACACACATGTAGTCCCGCCCGGAATAAGCTTTTTTGGGATGATTTACGACTTTGGCGCACATTTTGAGCAGACGAAAACACAACATGGCGGCTCTCGCTCCTCCAACTATCGCAAGACACAAAAAAACGAAATCTCGCGCGCGCAAGATCCTGATACATCCGGTGTTTCTCTGTACGCTATCTTGTCACGACGACTTGTTGACAAACGAAGATTCGCGAAAGAAAGAGAAAAGCGCCGAGTCTTGAGTAGAGAGCTAATAAAGTACCGGTAATAGCTAATCGAGCGAAATGAAAATCCGCGGCGACTTCCATTAGGTGAATGCTATTTCAAGTTTAGGTAACGTTTTAGCCGCATCTTTTCATAAGCCGCAATGCGATTTTTTTTTTAAAAAAGTCGCGGCTTGTAGTCCGTCAAATACGGTACACGATCAGTATGGATCTGCTGGTCAGTCTACTTCATTTTTCAATTACCTTTCATAAATTCAATAAGTCATCAGATTCAAGCACATTACACCAATTCTACGGACTCATGACACCCCATCAAACATCGCTATTGTCAACTTGGACAGACAGTATAAAGTATAGACTTGAAGTTTACAGTTCTCACATCTTTACTCTCGAAGACGACAAGGGAAACAACCCATGACACAAACAGGGCAAGCTGTTTAACATAGTCCAGGGATGTTGTTAGGCGTCGGACATCGGACATAGACCGATTAAGAGGCTCAAATGTCTGATTCACATTGCCGCATGGCGGTCAGATGTCCTATCGTTTTGAACTGAGCGCTGGCATTGTCCGATATAAGAACTCAATTCCTTCGGACAGCGCGATATTCGTTAATGTTCCTTTCAAGATACACATTTTCAAAAAACGACCAAGCACTCTCGCATACAGGTGCACTGAAGTTGTGCAGTGCGGATCTTGCGATTGGGTGACACCCGTCTGCAGGACATTAAAGTTAGGAGTATGGGAGACAACTCCAACTGACTAAGTCTTGCGTCTGCTTTTGGTTTGAGTTCGAGACATTTTCACGAAGCGTACTGAGTTATGCCACCAAAAAATACAAAATAAAGCCTGCCAAAGTTCAACAAAAGCTAAACACGTTTGGCTATTCAACGGCATACTGTGCTACATTAGGGTCAAAAACAGGGGGGAACACGGCGAGCGTCATTCTTGAAAAAGAAAAACATTCTGACGTCCTATTGAAATTTCTGAAAGCGGTCAAATGTCCTATTGATGCTGAAGAGCTAAGACATTTGTCCTATAGGCATGAATTTGCAGCAACATCCCTGATAGTCTCCCATGCGCATGTGAAAACACAAGTATAAAACATGGATAGGAAAATGGACCTCAACCCATCAACAGCTATCAACTAAATTTACCAGACTACTTAAGGCAAAAAAAAAAGGTCTGTTTACGGTCACATAGGGTGAAAAAATAGGGTCGGTAGGTCGGCTTTTTTTTTTTTTTTTCCCAATTTTTTTTTTTTCCCCTCTCTATGATGTTTCACAGTTCATTTCTTCTCATCAATCCCTGTTTTTGCCCAACATAACTATAAACAGTACTTTGAGCTTACCTCCCTTCTGTCGTCTGCTGTTTGAGCGCAAACAGCTCTATTTTGGATGCGGTTTTTTTTTTTTTCAGACGATCCAAAAAAAAGATTCGGGCCTAAAAACTAGGGTCGGTCGGGTTACCGTAAACAGACCTTTTTTTTTTTGGCCTAAAATGAAACCTTTTTAAGACCTGATTTTCTCAGATTTTTGGAAGTCTTAAAAGGGGGGTTCCACTGTACTTACTGGGTGTATTGACGGTGCTGAAGATGACTGAACATGTGGAGAGGAAACCTGGACGTTAATGGCGGCAAGAGTCGGAGCTGGACCAGGGGACATCACTCCTGTCCCACCTGCGTCGGGACTGTACGGTGACAGCTGTTGATGAAACAATTTAAATTAGTAAGAACATTCATTTCATTTCATTTTTTCCTTTCATTTTTTCATTCCGTTTACTCTATCATCCCCACGCTGGGAAATTCGGGTGGCTTCCTCCTAGTGGAAAGCTAGCAGCAACAGAGTCGCGCTACCCAGGTGTGTGCGTGTTGAGGTATAATCAGCCACCTGCACTCACGGCAGCTTGACCGAGGTCTTTACATGCCACTGTGGTGACACAGGGGTGGGACATGAATACCGTCTCTCAGCCTGCACATCAAGTTGACCCATGTCTGTCCCTGCCTGGAATAGAACCTGTGACCTTAGGATCACAAGTCCAGTGGTCTACCAACTGAGTTACCCAGGCCCCGAACATTCAACGTGGAATGTCACTGTTGCTCTTTCAGAAACTAACACACAGGGGAAAAAACCTGATTCAATGTGAGGCTCACCATTGTACAAAGTGGAATCTCAAACAGCCGCTCTTCTCTCAGTAAATGACGTAACTTCCATGGGGTTAATTCAAGATTATACACCCACACAAGAAGTGACACCAGTGCAGAAGATACTGACAAAGTTGTTTGCCCTCAGTTTCGCTGATGGGGTCTATGTCGACCAAAAGAGTGGGATTCCCTGTAGGTGGAGTTCCTGGAGGAGGATTCCCTGTATACAGGGAATACCACAGGATTTAGTTCCTGTAGCGTGTCGCTGATATCGCTGAAAGTCACGTGATGCTTGGCGACATCGGTAGAATTTGATGTTTTTCAATCTTTTTTGATATTTCTTAGAAATTCGAGTATGGTCTTGAAAAAACTCCACCCTGTGGGATTCCCTGTATACAGGGAATCCCCCTCCAGGAACTCCACAAACAGGGAATCCCACTCTTTTGGTCGACATAGACCCCATCAGCGTCAGTTTCTAACTCACATTTACGGCAGAGAAAAAAAGTTCCATCTCCTTTTCAACAGTACCCTTTACATGAATTTTTTCTTTAAATCACGAAGATAGAAACAACAAGCTTGCAAACAAAATCAAAAAAAATTTACAGTGGTACCTGCGATGAAAGGACACCCTTGGGACCAGCTACACGTGTCCCTACATTGCAGGTGGCCTGTCATGACAGGTATTTATTTTGATAGAGATAATAGACAAAGGGACCCCACAATGTGTCCTTTGAAGGGGGGTGTCCTCTCATTAGAGGGGCCCCACATCACAGGTACCACTGTACCTTGCTGTAATCAGCATAATAATCTAAGAATGCTGTTGTCTTTTTTTAGCCTGAGAAGTAACGTTAACTCCAAAACAGATTTAACCTGTACTGAGACAGGCACAGAGTTTAAAGTCTAAACTGCCTAGAGCAGGGATGAGAAATCTACTAGCTACTGTCTCTCACTTAGTGCTTTCTTTAGTTTTCTGTTAGCTACTTTGTTCTAGCTACAAGCCATAGCAGTCTTACCCGTTCGTTTGGTCGCCTTGGTCGTTTCCGAACTGGCAAGGGGTCTTCTGCCGGATTGCTGTCGATCACCCAGTATGACCCCTGCAACACAACAAACATTGTTACCATTATACTTTTTTCTCTCCATTTTTATCACTTTATTGTCCCATCGCTTCCTCTGAGTGGAAAGCTAGCTAGCAGCATCAGTTGCGCTGCCCAGCTGTGTGTGTGTGTGTTTAGGTGTACCGTATTTGACGGATTACAAGACGCACCGTTTTATAAGCCGCACCCCTGACTTTTAACAAAAAAATTGGGACGAGCCACGTATAGGCCGCGTCACTATATTAGCCGCCGTCGAAAAAAATAATCAGATCAATCAATCAAAACAAACAGGCAAACGAAAGTACGGTATTTGGCGAAATCGGCTCCGAGAATAAACAAGTGAAACAAAGAAGAAAAGTGAAAAAGTTTGAAGAAAAATATCACACACACACAATTTGTAACCAACACACACATGTAGTCCCGCACGGAATAAGCTTTTTGGGGATGATTTATGACTTTTGCGCACATTTCGAGCAGACGAAAACACAACATGGCGGCTCTCGCCGCCCCACCGGATTCAAGCCCGTGACCCACAGTCCAGTGCTCTACCAACTGAGCTACCAGGCCCCCTTTACACACATCAACATCAATAAGAAAAATAATAAAAGACATTTCAAACTGCACAGCTGTCTATGCTGAATTAAATGATTTGAGAATGTATACAATTTAGCAGCAGTTATGAAAAAAAGACGTCTCATCTCATTAAAAGCCAAGATCTTGCGATCATCAAGCTGATGAGCATAATTATAGACGCATCTTTGTCTTAATTTTCCTATGATGTATCACCTTTTCGTCTTCAAAATATATGCACATAAATTGGCTTGTGGTTATCTGATAGTGATACAACTACACACGGAAATTGGTTTGTGCTAATCTGATGATCACACGCACACACTTATAGTACACACACACATACACACACTGTAATTTATCAGTGACAAATGTGTTGACCTTACCTTGCCTGGGTCATCCTTTGACCTTGGCACCTTTAGGAAACACTTGCTGAGCGAAAGGTTGTGTCGAATGGAATTCTGCGCAATAGAACAACACATATTATATATTATACACCATTGCCACTATTGTACTACAGAGTACTACATAATTATCATGTCAGCTACCTTTTCTTGAACCCTGCATCACACAGACACTGAAAGTGAGAAGGAACCTCTCTCTGTTATCAACTGTGAATGAAGAATATTGTCAGCATTACTGCAAGTACTTTATCATTTGAATTATTTCCATAGCAGAAGAGTATGAACTGAGCTCTCTCTATCTCTCTGACTAGTCTGAGTTTCTCTCGCTCGGACTTCTCTGTCAGTGGCACACACATGTGCTCTCAACCTCAATTTTGTTCACATAATGAATTACAATGCACAAAACAGTAGCGGGCAAATGAAGTGAAACCACTATTCCAGCAAAGAGTAGGCTATTTGAATGATTTCTCATTAAGTTGATAGTTTATTTTCAAGTTAAATAGGCCAGTCTAGCTGACTTTTGTGTTTTAATATATTTTTTTGTAAATGAAAGAGTTAGTTATTGTGACAAAAGAAAATATTCACAAGTTTGTAAACCTTATGGTCCAAATCGTGGACAGACATGTACACACAAAAGTCATGTGTTTTAGCAATCATTCTAGTCAATTTGACATTGTGTCTTTGTGATCATGAAACGTTTTTTCTGCAAAACAATGCTCGTCGTGGAATTTGCCTGTCTGCTTTCATCACAATAAACAAACCTAGGCTGTGCATGGACCACTTAGTCTTATATAGTTATACACTTGGTTTGAATCAATGTAAGGGCGATCACAAATAGATCAGTCATTTGACTGCCTCACTGTCAGCTTATTCAAATATTATTATATATATATATATATATATATGTAATGTGTCAATAAGTGATAGCCAATGCATGGCCTTGTACCCTAGCTAGTCCCTATACTATATTAATTTTCTCAAATGCTCACCAGTAACTAACAAATTGTCAGTAATAATCAAGCCCTCAAAGGTTCTGTGCTGCAGGTCTACACTATTAGGTTACAACTTAGTTCTTCTCACTGATGTATAGATCAAGTCTTGCAAAAGAAGCCAAGCAGAATGTGTTGATCTAAATTCGATCCATGATGAAACAGTGAAAGAGCTATGAGATGTGGACAGAGACAGGCTGAAGGACCCTCAAATGAAACACGATCAAACAGCTAGCCCACTGTGGCAGCTGAGTGAGAGTGCTGAAGAAAACGGGTGGATGGGATGCTTAGCGGACCGAAAAGAAAGTGCCGATCAATACCCTGGCTGGGTAGATGCACACCACACAATCACGCTTTCCAGTCTGCCAATAATCTGTCACTTCCAGGTGAGATATCCTGTTGCACCACCGTCACTCAAAATCGCCCCCTCTCCACTTTACCTTCCAGCCGTTGCCGGCTTCTTTGTAGTAGGGAAAATTGTCACAAATCCACTGGTATATCTCCGCCAGAGTCATTTTCTTTTGGGGTGAACTGTTGATGGCAAAAGTGATGAGATTCGCGTAGCTGTACGGGGGTTTTCCGTCTTTGGCAGGCCCTTGGAGGGTGTCCCACGTCGCGTTTGGGTCGTGTGGTGAGTTGGGCGCTTTACGCATCGCCATCTGCCCGTTCTGTGCTTTTGCTAGTGCGTCCGCTGGTCCGTTCGCCCCAGCCACACCACCACTCGCCATCGCCCCTCCCACTTTGAGGCGATGCAACCAGTCCATCGCTGTCAAACTACTCTCAAGCTCCGCCATTTTGATCGTTTGCAGTCGTAATGTCAAAATGATGTATTCTTGCTCCATTTCCGCGTTTGGGTTGACTAAATGTATGTCTTTTTCAAGTCTCAAAGAGTAACTAATGTCTTACAAACATTAAATTTGTTAATCTGCTGTTATTTTTGATTTATTTTTGGCGACGGTTGTACTTTACGTACAGTTACAGACTTGCACTATTTCTTCAAACGGACGCGTAAGCCACGTCACAACGCAGAAGCGTCGTACCCCCAGCAGCGTTGCATAGCAGCCTAAGCTGACCTCTGACCTGTATGTGTCCCCTCTGCTTACATTCCGCGAAAACCCACGTGCACGGTCGAGTTCTTTTGTTTTGTTCAATCAGACCTTCTGTTCTCCACACTTTATTCAAAGTTTGATTACTTAAGCAAATAAACAAAACTTCAGCTAATACAAGTTCACACTATTCAAATCTGCCCCCGAAAAAATGGATGTGTGAGGACAAGCTCGACGAAGCCAAAACAAACTGACATGCGAGTTTTCACATGTTCAGCCGGGTGACATATTTCGGTAGTGCATAGAAAAAAGGGGCGTGCCGTTTTTAGGTGAGTCTAAGGTCGAATTGTTCGGGCTCAACACTTGTACCCCCTGTGGTCATGATTATTTGCTCTAAGTGATTCTTGAACTCGGACACACGGCCGCAAGAAGTTCGCATGCTTCGGTGAGTGATGCAAGAACTGCGACGAGTCGGTACGGATCGCGGCTCCAGAAATAATTCAGTGAAGTTAATTCAAGGGCGGATCAATTCACTTTGGAGGGGGGGGGGGGTTACAAAATGACTGCGAAGATACAAGTTGATGGCGCCGAAGGCGCCTAAGCCTCTTGGGGGGTCCGGGGGCATGCCCCCCCGGAAATTTTTTTTTATCCAAAGAAGCAAAATAGAGCTATCTGGTGCACCCTGAGCCAACAAATTACCTGTTTTTGGGGGTGGGTGGGTGGGGGGGGGTTACGTAACCCGTGTAACCCCCCCCCCCCCCAGATCCGCCCTTGCTGTTAATTAAAAGTGTGGGTTTTGTTTGTTTGTTGTTGTTTTGATTGTTCTCATTTTCTTTGTTTATTTTGTTTGTTGTTGCTTTTTTCTTTATAAAAAGAAAGGTTCATGCAAACACTGTACATAAGGAAGACGTGGAACTTGCGAAGAAAATGCGAAAAAGTGTTTGTGGGTTATCGTCCCTAGTCACATGCTGACGGCGAAAACAAAATGGCGGATCGCGTAGGTACCGATCGCGTGCGAGGTGGTGGTAAATTGTGCTCGGCTTTTTGTTGCAAGAACGCCCGTTACAAACAGAGCTGCTTCGGGAAAACTTTCCACAAGTTCCCTAAAGAAGAAAAAAGGTGGGTTGTGCAGTGATTATTTCATCAGGTTTATCTTCTTCAGAATGAGAATGCAATGGCTCGAGTCAACTCACTCAGATAAGCCAACTGTCTCTGGGCATTTTTGTCTGCTATGATACTACAGTATTTATAGAACTAATATGCAAATGAAATATTACAAACATAGCATGGATCGGTTCATCCTGAGATTTCTGTACTAGCTGTACTATGTACGCGTGTGTCTGCGTGTGTACCTGTGTGTGCATGTGTACACTGTACTTACGACTGTGAGTGTGAGTCAGCAGTCAGTACAAAACAACAGTTTACACTTGATGACAAACTACCCGTGGGCATATTTGCCGAAATCTTTATCAAACCTTGCTTACGGGAAAACTACAGTACAAAGGTACATCACTCATCCGTTTTGCGTTCAGGCAGAGCGTTAGATTTAGACTGAAGATCTGATTTATTTTTTGTCTTTCCTTTTTGCTTAGTTTAACAATAACATTGTTGTTTTTATTTTCAAACTAGGTGCAGAATATGGATGCAATTCACAAGGCGAGAGGACTTTGAAAAGCTGCAGCCAGCTGATGTTCAAGGTCTCAAGGGAGTCAAGCATTGTACTGATCACTTTGAGGCCAACCAGTAAAACAATCCTGCAGAGAGGATCACTTGTGTGGAATGCTGTCCCGACATTGTTTGCAGTGCCCAATCCACCACCGAAGGTTATTTATTTATTGGTTTTAGGTTTTTGCAAACCAATGAAGCACACTATTAAATGCAGGTTGAGTAATGACAAGTTTGAGGCTGATGTAAGAATTGAAAAAAAACAGCATTGTTCCCATCAAATAATGCCTGTTTGCATTGAGCGCAAAAAAATGATAAGGCCAACCAAAAAAAGTTACTTATTTTGGATCGACGTCTTGATTATGATGATATGATGAACTTATTTTGCCAAAAAACAGCCCCAAATGGCAAAAAAAGTATAGGGTCGGCGTCAACAACAAAAAAGTTGTATGTTTCTGGTCACCTGACCCTACCTATGTTTTCCCGACGACCCTAGACTTTTATTTTGCATTTTCAAAAATAAAAGGGGTATTCGAAAATCAATTGTTTTCCTGTTTTTCAACAAAATAAGTTAAAAAGATGGTTTAAAAAAAAAAAGTTTAGAAAAAAAATCTCCACCTTTAGTCATGTTAGGCCACAAAAAAAAGTCTGTTTAAGGTAACATAGGCCCCCCAAAAATAGCGTCGGTAGGTCGGCTTTTTATTTTTGTATTTTAGCCATCTGAATATTTTAATTTCATTTTTTAATGCCCCAAAAAAGTCTAGGGCCGGTGGGAAAAAAATAGGGTCGGTCCGGATACTGTAAACAGATTATTTTTTGTTTTGCCTTACGAGAAACATACACTTTTTTGTGTGGCCTAAGACCAATGCCATGAAATTGGGAGAATTGTTTCATTGTGACTGGGTGTTGGTTGTGAGTTTGTCAGTTAAAGAGCTGTGCATTTGCAGGTTGCTAGTGGGAGGAAGCCACCATCGCAAAGGGTAGCTACAAATGAAGCCAGCACCGACCTGTCGCCTGATGCACAAATTGTTCAACCAGGTAAGAGATTTTTAACCATGAAGAACACCCTGACATCAAAAAATGTTTAAACCCATCCATTACATAGTTGATAATTGCTGTATAGGGTGACGGGCGCTGTGGCGGGGTGGTAAGACGTCGGTCTATTAACTCGGAAGGTCGAGGGTTCGAATCCCGGTCGCGGCCGCCTGGTGGGTTAAGTGTGGAGATGTTTCCGATCTCCCAGGTCAACTTATGTGCAGACCTGCTAGTGACTTATCCCCCTTCATGTGTACACGCAAGCACAAGACCAAGTACGCACGAAAAAGATCCTGTAATCCATGTCAGAGTTCGGTGGGTTTTAGAAACACAAAAATACCCCGCACGCTTCCTCCGAAAGCGGCGTATGGCTGCCTAAATGGCGGGGTAAAAACGATCATACACGTAAAATTCCACTTGTGCAAAAAAAATGAGTGCACGTGGGAGTTTCAGCCCACGAGCGCAGAAGAAGAAGAAGAAGCTGTATAGGGCGGATGCATGGATGGATGAAATTGTACCTGTAGTTCCAACACGTAAAGATGGGAAACATATCCTGTTAGAGGCATGGTGTAACAAGAAACAATTAAGTGGCTCTATTCCCATCTCCCCCCCCCCCCCCCCTTCCCCGTCGCGATATAAGCTTCGTGGTTGAAAACGACATTAAACACCAAATAAAGAAAGAAAGAAAGAGGCATGGTGTGTGAGGAGTTTACCTGGTACTGTTGTCCTAATCAATCAATCAATCAATATGAAGCTTATATAGCGCGTATTCCGTGGGTACAGTTCTAATGGCCTCACCCATTCAGTACCAAACAAGGTCAATTCCATCATTGTTCCACATCGTATCCATAGTTGCTAATACACTTCATTTCTGGCCTGCCTTCCTACGCTATTGTTTATTTTCATTTTGTGATTTAATTACATGTGTTTTAATTTCTTCCAGGTTGTAACTTGTTATGGTTATGTTATTTTATGTGTGTTTTCTTTTTTAGATGACATTCAGGCGATCCTGGAGGACATAGGATGTAAAGCATCAAAGTCGTCATCTTCCCCATCCCCTCGTGAAGCGGAACTTTGGCAGAAGGTCAACAAACTGAGGAGCAAGGTTTTCCGATTAGAAAAGAAAACGATGGAACCCCGTGTAAAACGAGCGAGTAAATTAGCCAAGCCTCCCAAGAAAGACTTTGTAGTAGAACAGTTGTCTCATATATTATCAGGCGAGGCGAGCTATTTTGCCATTTATGCCTGTTACATATTTACCGGTTATCTGCTGCTGTGTCCAATCCTGGCAGAGACGGGAACGCATGTTACCAAGGAGCTGAAGGAGAGTCAATGAGATGAGAGAATGTGATTAACAATTGCCAACTCTCTCCGTACAAAGAGGGTCCAAAATTGTATAAAAAAATAGATGGTAGGCAATTCAAAATTAAAACAAGTCGCGTAAGGCGAAAATACAATATTTAGTCAAGTAGCTGTCGAACTCACAGAATGAAACTGAACGCAATGCCATTTTACTCGTAGCATCGTCAGGCCACCGCTCATGGCAAAGGCAGTGAAATTGACAAGAAGAGCGGGGTAGTAGTTGCGCTAAGAAGGACAGCACGCTTTTCTGTACCTCTCTTTGTTTTAACTTTCTGAGCGTGTTTTTAATCCAAACATATCATATCTATATGTTTTTGGAATCAGGAACCGACAAGGAATAAGATGAAAGTGTTTTTAAATTGATTTGGACAATTTGATTTTGATAATAATTTTTATATATTTAATTTTCAGAGCTTGTTTTTAATCCGAATATAACATATTTATATGTTTTTGGAATCAGCAAATGATGGAGAATAAGATAAACGTAAATTTGGATCGTTTTATAAATTTTTTTTTTTTTTACAATTTTCCGATTTTTAATGACCAAAGTCATTAATTAATTTTTAAGCCACCAAGCTGAAATGCAATACCGAACCCCGGGCTTCGTCGAAGATTACTTGACCAAAATTTCAACCAATTTGGTTGAAAAATGAGGGCGTGACAGTGCCGCCTCAACTTTCACGAAAAGCCGGATATGACGTCATCAAAGACATTTATCAAAAAAATGAAAAAAACGTATGGGGATTTCATACCCAGGAACTCTCATGTCAAATTTCATAAAGATCGGTCCAGTAGTTTAGTCTGAATCGCTCTACACACACACACAGAGACACACAGACACACACACACACACATACACCATGACCCTCGTCTCGATTCCCCCCTCTACGTTAAAATATTTAGTCAAAACTTGACTAAATATAAAAAGGACTCTCGGAGCATGGACTTAATGAGTCAAAAATTAAAGAAGGCTCTATGAGCCGAAGTACATGTTTTGTCTATTGTCTTTTTTATTTTGAATTCCCTACCATCTATATTTTGATACAATTTTGGACCCTCCCTGGTGTGTTGTTTCTGATGTACCTTTTACAGTAACATAGGCACACAAAAAGAGGGTCGGTAGGTCGGCTTTTCTTAAAAAAATTTTATAACCATCTTTTTAAATTATTTTGCAAAAAAACAGGAACAAAATTGATTTTTTTTTCTTTTTCTTTTTTTCCAAATGCCAAAAAAAAGTCTAGGGTTGGTCTAGAAAAATAGGGTTGGTCGGGATACCGTAAACAGGCTATTTTGCTTTGTTTTGCCTAAGCAAAGACTAACAAACTTTCTTTAGGGTCTGACATTGTATATACTATACAATTTTTGGGGTATTAACTAAATACATGTATACAGTTTTCGATTCCTTTTATACTTTTTCACAAATTAGCCCCCCCCCCCCCCCCCCTTTTTTTTTTTAGTCTGCCCTGGGGGCGGGAGGTCTCCTAATTTCGGTTTCTAGGGTCACCTTATGCTTCCCCATGAGCTGAGAACTTAATTTAAAATGAGCCTCGATTTTTTTATTTGTATTTTGTAATTGTGCCTTTGTCCAGTCACATGATTTCACTTTGTACTTAAAAACTTGGCGCTGTCATCATTTATTGCTATTTATTGTTCAGTTGTTCAGTATTTATTGCTATTGGGCATCAGTTATTCAGTTGCCCTCTTTCGAATGAGCCATGCATGCATTATGGATGTGTTTAGCGAATTGGGATACCTAAAGCAATGTAAAATAAACAATGTGAAGCAAACATATAGCACCAAATAAAATAACCGAATCAGAATGGAAACTTCTTCAGTGTATGTGTGTGTGTGTGTGTGTGTGTGTTTGCTGTTTTAAATACCGAAAATGTGAAAATAAAGCAAGTCACAGCATGAGAAAGATCGACTGTACTAGTCATGACAAAGCAGGAGACAGCCTGGTCAGCATGTAGAAAAGGGGAATAACTCGTATTTAGCCATTCTCATTTCTAAGCATGCCCAATGAGGAAGTTATCCTTCTTCCCATTGTAGTTTCTTTGGTTCATGGCAAATACAGACGGAGAGGAGACTCGATCACTGTGACTGATTCAGTCAGGCTTATAAGATACATGTACATATATTGAACAGCCTGAGTGGATACTATTGACAGATCCTACTTTTCTTTTACTGACAATGTGTACGCCGGACAGAAAACAAGAAACACTGAGTGGAGATAAATTATAAATATCAAGACTGAATTGTGCTATTAAAAAACGGGTGATTTATCATTATTATTATTCTCTGCGTTGGTAGTTGGGATCTATGTGTGTGTGTGCCTGTGTGTGCAGGGGCAGACGAGCGGGGGGGGGGGGGGGGGGGGGGGAGGTTCTGGGGTTTCCGGAATACCCCCCCCCCCCCCCAGCCAAAAAAAAAGTTTGTGTTTTTTTGGGTTGATTTTTAATTTTGGGGGTATTAATCAGTGACAAAATCTGCTGCCTGAAACTGGTAATGATCATCCTCAGAATGCACCAGATTGCACCATTTTGCATCCTTTTTTTCAAAATTTTCCGGGGGGGGGCATGCCCCCATACCCCCCTAGCGGCAAGCTAGGCGCTTTGCGCCGTCAGCTCGGCGCTTCGCGCCTTCACACCCATATCTTCACAATATACTTTTGGAAACCCCCCCCCATAAAATGAACTGATCCGCCCCTGGTGTGTGTGTTTGTGTGTGTGTGTGTGTCAGTGTAATTATTTTGTATCACATACACTCCAATCAATGAGGTATACTCACAGAAATACTTGAAGTATATGGCACATATGAAATCCAAAAACAGCATGCTAACGGCGGTTCCAAAATTCAGAATAAAAACAGAATATCAAGTTATTTGTACGTTTAATTTATTATCATTGATTGGCATTCGTTCTTGCCAGCAACATGGAAGATTTTCACAGCTAAGTTCATTATTTGTATCATGTGTTGACAGACCAGCTTTTTTGTTGACGGTCCGACTGAGGGGGGGGGGGGGGCATATCGTCTTCAGTTTCAACTTTATCGACCAATGCCAACGGCCGAGGTTCATAAAAATGAAAACCGAAGGCAATAGGCTCCCCGAAGACCCCCAAAAATGCTTGTCTGACCAAAAAGCCACCAAACATCGTTTTTGTCATTATTTTGGATGAGCAAAAGCACGATACGCACAATAACAGACGGCCGGGGATCCCTATTCTGAACGTATTTCATTTTTAGAATGCAATTCCGCCGGCCTCAAAGCGCGTCATAGTTCGAGATAACACGTTTTATCCCTCCCTCTGCTTCTTTACCTCTGTAAACTTGTAGAGCTAGTTATTTTTAATAATCACTGAGACTCGGCATGTAACCTCTACACACATGCACTTGTTTGTGACGTCAAAGGTAACTTCTTCATCTCTTTCCCCCCAGTCTAAACAGGGGCGGACGAGGGGGGGGGGGGGGGGGGGGTGCACCCCCCTCCAGCAAAAAAACAAAAAAAAAATTTGGAAAGCTGATTCTATGACCATTTATAAGTTCAAATGGCACCAGATGGCACCATTTTGCTTCTTTGGACCAACAAATCTTCATGTCTCACCCAGCCCCCGGACCCCCCTAGCAAATTCGGGCGCTTCGCGCCCATCACATTCACTTTCGATTCAAAGTGCAGCCCCCCTTACAAAGCAACTGATCCGCCCCTGCTAAAAACTGATGTACAGAGCTGCCATCATATTTGCGATTTCCGTATGTTTTTGGCATATATTCATTTTCTTTTACGTGTTTTATGACTTTTCGTTGTGCATTTTGCGATTACAGAGATAAGTTGCAAATTAACCATGAGTTGCCGTGGTAATTATCAACATTGATTGGGTCTTTGAGAGTGAATGCTTACAATCGTTGTCCTCGGAAACACTGCGAATCCATGTCCGCGCGATGGTTCCACACATAAACAAATCAGCCTCATTGGCTTTTACTTTGACAATCTACGTTTCGCCTGAAAGTTCAAACCTATTAACCACTTCGATTTGCTACATGGGGAACAGTGTTATTTTTTTTACCCAGCTGGTTATGAATGAAAACTCGTTAAAATGATGACAATAGTGTTCGTCTGACTGTCTTCTTAATTCTTCTTCTGCGTTCCCAGTGTCTGACTGTCGACTTTACAGACCTTTTGGGTTGAAATATCGTGATTGTAATGCTTTGTATTGTTGTAAATTAAACATTTCAATAACTTCAGATTTTTGATTAAGCACATAATTATGATATTTGCCGTCTTTTAAGATCATTTCTTGGTATTTAAAATCCATGTCATAACACTTTGGATTCCGTTGTCATTGTAAAACTTAATGATTTCTCTCCCTCTCGGTCTCACACACATGTATCTCTCTTACACGCACTCTTCCTCCTTCTCATACACACAAACTTCAAAACACATGCATACTTTCACTATCTCTCTCTTTGCCACACAAACACATTCTCTCTCTTTGTTACACACACACATACACATCAAACTCTTCAGCACATGCAGGGGCATCACAGGTAATGATGCTTTTATTCATTGACATTGACATATCTTATGTAGATGTCTTCAAGATTTAGCATGGCACATAATACTTCACATTCACAAGGACAAACAGAAGAAAAGGTCAAAACTGAACATGCCCATGACAAAAACATCACATATTCTGCAACTTATTTAAATAATAAGTTGAGTAGAAAGAAATACAGAATTCAACACAAACAAACCAGGGTAACTGACACCTTAATAATATACCTGAGTGATATAGTGATTGTATTACCTGGGTGATATAGTGATTGTATTACCTCAAAAAATGTGCAAATAACAAAAAGGAACACAAACTCGAGACTTTAACTCTCTTCTTTTATTTAAAGCAAGATAACAGATCTTGTTTTCAAACCGTAACAATGATAAATTCTATTTAGCAAAATTGAACAGATAGGTGGAAAGGACACACAGCAGGTGGGAACATAACAGTTAGATGTGGGTGGGGGTGGGGTGGGGGGCTTCACGGAAGCCTGCAGAGAGAAACAGAAAGACTGCATGAAATGTACTTTTTTTCTTTATTTGGTGTTTAACGTCGTTTTCAACCACGAAGGTTATATCGCGACGGGGAAAGGGGGGAGAGGGGATAGAGCCACTTGTCAATTGTTTCTTGTTCACAAAAGCACTAATCAAAAATTTGCTCCAGGGGCTTGCAACGTAGTACAATATATGACCTTACTGGGAGAATGCAAGTTTCCAGTACAAAGGACTTTTCTTACATACTGCTTGACTAAAATCTTTACAAAAATTGACTATATTCTATACAAGAAACACTTAACAAGGGTAAAAGGAGAAACAGAATCTGTTAGTCGCCTCTTACGACATGCTGGGGAGCATGGGTAAATTCTTTCTCGTCCCAACCAATATGGGACTCCCCCTAACCCGCGGGGGGTACATAATGTGTTAAAGGTGCTAGCCTTCCTATGTAACCCATAAATCTGTCCAAGCGTTTACACAGGTCAGAACATCTTGCTACTTGGGGACAAACCACTGTAGGTCTGCCTGCACTCTGTGCTGAGTGAGAATTTTCTTCTGAATTAATTAAATACAATATCGATACATGCACAGCCTGGTGGTGACCTTTTAATTTTCTACTGCTGATATGCCTTGAAATACTTTGTCACATCCTCGGAAGAAATGCAGAAGTGACTGAATTTGGCGGGACAACATAATTCACCATATGACTTTTTTTCAACTTCGTTTTGCTTCTGACGTCAGAGATTTCACTTCGAAATAGAAGGTCAAAAAGAGACGTCTTGGTGTTTGTTTAAAAATATTTTGTTGTTATTGATATTGTATATTTTTAATTATGTAACTCACACCTATTTCTGTAAATCTGCACAATCGATTCAGTAAACAGGGCCTAGCATTGGAAAAAGTGAGTTCAGCTTACAAAGGCGGGGGTGTGGAAGATTTTTTTTTACCTGAACTGAATGAGATTGTCTTCAGAAAAATTGATTTAAAGAACCAATTTAAATTATTTATGTATATATATCAAGAAAAGGAACCAAAGAACACAGTAGTGTACAGACACTACCCATGCACTTGTATGCCAAAATACAACGAATCAATAAATCTGTCACGTATGACAAGTAACAACACAAGTACACACGTAAAATCAAAAAAAATCTTAGTTGCCTTGAATCTTCCTCGTCTTGTCGGTTTGTACTAAACGGCACATTTAAAAGCTTGCTGGAAAAAGAAAGACGCACACAAAATGACCAGGCTTTGAGAGTTAAACTTGCAGACACTCAAATTTAGTAACATAAATATTCTGCATTTTTTAATATCATTTTGTTCAGGTCAGATGCTAAAGAAAATAAAACAACCACTTCCCTTTTTGCTATCCTATCACAGAAATAATCTGGCAGTGCAAAAAAATAAAAAATAAGAATAAAAACAATAAAAACAAACTACTGTTACATAAACATCATGTTCTTTCTGCAAAAAGAAGATACGTAAAGAGTCATTGTCAATCAAACGTAACATTTTTTGCAATAATCACAATAAACATTATGACATGAAAATGAAATAACAAAACCGGACCTTATGAAATGAATACATTATTGCTTACAAGAAAACAAGATTTACAAACATAAATGTACAACAAAGCAAAAGTCTTCATTATCAACAAAATACTACATTTTGAGCAAGATAGAGACTCAAGTACAGCCAATTTGTATCAATCTTAATTCTAGGTGTGTAAATATATGTTACGATGTACCTAAAGAGAATGTACAAGGGTAAGATCTTTGTGTACTTTATTCACAAATCTGTATTTCTGTGCATAAAGCCGTTCTCCAGGAGTCATAGAATCACAAACTTGAATCCTTGCTGATTTACAGAAACTTTTTAACTCATTGTCTCCTAGGTACAGATATATCCGTACTAATATGGCTCTATCTGACCTGGTACGGATATACGGTAACGTACACACAGTCACTTCAGGCGCTTCCTGTAACGTCGATCTAACGCCAGCATTCCAGCATGTTGATACACAGTTTCTACACAGTTATCACAATTCTGAGTGACCTGCTGCAGCACAGCTGGTCTCGGCTAAACAAAAACATTAAAAAAAATTAAAAAAAATAAAAAAACTTGGTCAACATAGCTGGGGTAGAATTTTTAGTGTTAAATAAATAAATATGGAGAATTGTTCTGGCCTGTCACAACGCTTTTTCAGCGTGAACAGCATAAACATAAATGCAATTCTTACCATTTGGGAACATACAGTATTTCATTCAACACTTACTGTGAGTTGTAACTTCTGACTTTCAAGTCTTTCTTTTCTGTGTGTGTGTGAGCGTACATATGCGTGTGTGTGTGTGTGTGTGTAGCAAGAAAATTCAGCATGTGCTCATTGATTCATGAGTGGGTACAGTGGAACCCCCCTTTTAAGACCCCCCAATTTAAGACTCCCTCATCTTTCAGACCCTGTTTTCTCAGACTTTCTGTTCATAACCTCTGTCAAATTACCCCCCTTTTAAGACTCCCTCATCTTTCAGACCCTGTTTTCTGGGGAACGTCAGAAGACCTGAAAGCGACGTTCCAGTTCACGACAGCAGCGGAACTACGACCCTAGACACAACCGTCGAACGCAGAAGAAGAAGAAGAAGAAGACCCTGTTTTCTCAGACATTCTGTTCATAGCCTCTGTAAATGTACCCCACTTTTAAGACTCCCTCATCTTTCAGACCCTGTTTTCTCAGACTTTCTGTTCATAACCAGGCATGGGAATTGAAAATTGTAAAAAAGGCGGAAAATTTATAACTGAAGACGCGAAGCGTCAAGTCGACGGCGCGAAGCGCCTAGCCTTACTAGGGGGGTCCGGGGGCATGCCCCCCCGGAAATTTTTTTTCTCCAAAGAACCCAGATGGTGCAATCTGGTGTCATCTGAGCTCCAAGTTTGCCATTAAATTCTGTTTTTAGAATCAGAGTTTTTACTAAAAAAATGTACCAAATTTTGCTTACATGTTTTATATATGGTTTAAATTTGTAAAAAATTTTATCTGTTGAGACAAACAGGAAAATGTAACTTGTAACACAATCTGTGCAATCTGGTTTACTTTCAAACATAATAGTTCAATAACTGAGGCGGGCGGTAGCAGTGCGTGAACAAAGTACGGAAAGTTTTCGCGGGCTTTTGCGCAAAGGCCAAAGTAACCGGTGCTTTTTTTGTGTGCCTCCCCCCTTTATTTTTTCGGCGGACACTTTTGCATTTTCGGCGGAACAAAAAAAAAATTCGGCGGAAATCCGCCATTCGGCGGACAATTCCCATGCCTGCATAACCTCTGTCAAATTACCCCCCTTTTAAGACTCCCTCATCTTTCAGACCCTGTTTTCTCAGACTTTCTGTTCATAACCTCTGTCAAATTACCCCCCTTTTAAGACTCCCTCATCTTTCAGACCCTGTTTTCTCAGACTTTCTGTTCATAACCTCTGTCAAATTATCCCCCTTTTAAGACTCCCTCCTTTTTCAGACCGGATTTTCTCAGATTTTTTTAGGTCTTAAAAGAGGGGTTCCACTGTATTCATGTATGTTGATGCTTCTGTGCACAAACACACATGCACACTCATATCCCTGCCTATTGAGGTCTAACGAATGACGTATCACAACGTGCGCGGTCGTCCTTGGCGGTCAAGAAAGCCGCGGGCGCCGCGGCGATCATTGCGCAGACGACACTTCTAGACCGCCAATATTTTTTGTGCGCATCACGTGCTCCACATAAATCGGCCGGAAACGAAGCAATTGGGAAACCTGGATATGCACATGCATGTCTGTGAATACATTTCAGTATACATGTTTGCGTGGGCTATGCTTGCACTGTATGACTATATAATGATCATGCAAGCACATATGTGACCCTCCACCACGGAATGCGTCGCATGTCACCTTTGCATGATTTTCATATTTTTACATTTTCCAAAAGAGTTTTTAATGCTCTGTCCAGGGGTGAAAACCGTTTTGGAAAAGAGCGAAAACTTTGTTCGAGTTATAAGCCTGTGACTAAGATGACCCTCACACTGTTACCAGACACTCCCCGGACTTATATTAAGCCCTGCGCAGAACCGCGCGAGGTGACATGCGACTCATTTCGTGGTGGAGGGTCACACATACTTTTGTTTTCATATCAAATAATCAGGAGGAGAAATTAATGCGTAAAAATAACGTCTGAGCCTGCTTTGAACATAACGGGAAACAACAAAAGCTGCGATAAGACAGTAATTAATCAGGTCACACAAGAGTGCAGAGAATACTAAACGTCAAATACGATCAACAGGAAAATATTATCACAACCATACGGAAAGTTACCATGAACAACATGTTATCGTATTATGTCATAGCAGGGATGAAAGCTAGTCAAACGATACGTTTTTATTTATTAAAACATACAGCTTGTGGAGAAAATACCAACTCAGTACAAAGATAGAACAACAGTTTTTCTGAAAATAAAAAGTTTAAAGTAAAATTCCTTCACAGTAAATTCATAAAAAAACAAATTAAATACATGATGGACGTTTTGTGTCCTCTTAGGTCAGAACTTGCGTTGGACAGCAGAATATATATAATATATGGGCGAGAAAATAACTTACTATGCAAACCCTTGGAACAGAAATAAATGTGTCAAAACAAAAAACATCTGTTCAATAGTTCTGTGTCCACTAGCATGAGACTTTTCAACACATTTATCACTCTAGTCGAATGAAAGAGCAAAACAAAACAAAAGTGTCAACAACAACAAAAAAAAGACATTAAAAAGACATGACAGGAAAACTGAAGTAACAAATGAAACAAGCACCAAAAGTATACATGTACTTATAGTCACTGTGACTGAGAGAGGACTATAACTTCATATCAAGAAATCAATCTTACACAACATCACTAAGACAGACTGAAAGCCATCTTAAGAGACAGGTGTATAGAGGGGAACCACCCTTTTTAAGACCCCCCCCTCCCCCCCCTCCAATTTAAGACTCCCTACTCTTTCTTTCTTTATTTGGTGTTTAACGTCGTTTTCAACCACGAAGGTTATATCGCGACGGGGAAAGGGGGGGAGATGGGATAGAGCCACTTGTCAATTGTTTTTTGTTCACAAAAGCACTAATAAAAAAATTGCTCCAGGGGCTTGCAACGTAGTACAATATATGACCTTACTGGGAGAATGCAAGTTTCCAGTACAAAGGACTTAACATTTCTAACATACTGCTTGCCTAAAATCTTTACAAACATTGACTATATTCTATACAAGAAACACTTAACAAGGGTAAAAAGAGGAACAGAATCCGTTAGTCGCCTCTTACGACATGCTGGGGAGCATCGGGTAAATTCTTCCCCCTAACCCGCGGGGGGTATATATTCTATACAAGAAACACTTAACAAGGGTAAAAGGAGAAACAGAATCCGTTTGTCGCCTCTTACGACATGCTGGGGAGCATCGGGTAAATTCTTCCCCCTAACCCGCGGGGGGGTATATATTCTATACAAGAAACACTTAACAAGGGTAAAAGGAGAAACAGAATCCGTTAGTCGCCTCTTACGACATGCTGGGGAGCATGGGGTAAATTCTTCCCCCTAACCCGCGGGGGGTACTCCCTCCTCTTTAAGACCTTGTTTTCTCAGACTTTCTGTTCATAACCTCTGCAAAATTATCATTTTAAGACTCCCTCCTTTTTAAGACCCGATTTTCTCAGATTTTTGGAGGTCTTAAAAGGGGGGTTCCACTGTAAAATGTAGACACACAACAACAACAAAAACACGTGTTACAACAAACTGCTTTAGAAGGCAAACCTTGAGGTGTTTAGCAAAATGAGCATTGACCAATCAGGGTATTTGACACATCTGGTAACCGGTCACGGACACTGATGTGGTCCAATTTGATTACAGGTATTTCAACTCATACTCAGAGTGATATTGTCGCAAGAGGCATTTCTGCAATGGGTGAAGGCGGTCCCTAACTGAGCCCGAAGTCGACTTTGTGAAGACCACGCAAAGTCTTTTTACCAAAAACTTAGTGCTATTGAACGCTGTGTCAATTTGAAAAATGTTTTCCGCAATTCTCATAACTGCCAACCTTCTGAAGTCAAAATCCAGGAGCCATGAGCAGGGAGAAGTTGTAAAGTTCAGGAGATTCACGGAAAATCCGGGAGGGTTTGGCAGCTATGAATTCTCAAAATCTCAGGTCTACATGAGATCAAACCAGAATTGCCAGTTATGTAAGAGTAATGTTTTGCTAATTCCTTTTAAATAAAGCATCACTACTTTAGTAGTGCCCATTACACTCACAGATAAAAGTTGAATTTGACCTCATCAACATCACAGAAATGAGCATTGACCAATCAGGGTATTGCTACAACCAATTTAGTGACATCACTTTTACACCATCTCAAGAACAAAAACAAAACACAAGTCACAAATTAACAGCAAAAAGGGGAACAACTTCATCTGCACATTTTGACTCAAAACACAAATTGCAACTGATTGAAAAGCATATATATATTTTTGGAAGTAACAAGCTCAAAAAATAATGCTTGGCAAATACAGTTGCACTTTTAATCATGCCAGTCATCAGAAAGAAAAGATCAATCGCATTATAAAAAAGAACTTAACTAAAGTCGTATTTTGCTGAGATTAACATACATTAACTTGACTCGTCCACCGATTATGAACAAATCTTCAGAACATACACTGGCTTATGCAACCATGTACCACTAATGCATCACGCTCCGATTCTTTTGGCTTCAATTAATGTTCAATGTAATCCAGACTGTGAACCGGTCCATGAAATGAACTCCAGCTTGAGTAAAAAAAACATGCGATGCTTCACAGCACAGGTACCATCTTACACGTGTGGAGCAGGAAAGAGACCACCAGCAAAATATGAGTACCTGCATCCGTCACAGGGTTTGCGAAGACTTTACTTGATTCTGTTGTGTTTATAGCACACATCACAGTAGGAGTGTCCGATCCAGCCCTCGCACACAAAAAAGGCGTCCTCTTATTTTTTTCTTGCTTTGCAGCATATGAAGCAAGTTTTTAATCCAGGATTAAAATGGAGTCTTCTTCAGTTTTCTTGAATATGAAGCAAGTTTCTAATCCGGCATTGGCAAAAAATAGAGTCCTCTTCAGTTTTCTTGCATGTGAAGCAAGTTTCTAATCCGGCATTGGCAAAAAATAGAGTCCTCTTTAGTTTACTTGCATGTGAAGCAAGTTTCCAATCTGGCATTGGCAAAACATTAAGTACGTCCCCTTCAGTTTTCTTGCATATGAAGCTCAGTCTTGATTCCATCAGCTCTAATGGAGCTGCACGACTTGAATCCATCAGCTATAACAGTCTGAATAATCATCTTGTGTCCACTTAGGTGTCCATTCTCACAGAGAGGAATTGAGTTGTTAGAGTGTTCACACAAAGACCATGAAGTTCTATTGTCTTCTACACGACAGGCAGTATATGATTCTGAGAGCTTGCTCACAAGGAGGCATGCACATACACCGACACGCATAATCAGCGCTTCTTTCTGTCCTGCAGTGTGGCAGTATGAATCAAACTCTCATCTCCCAAAGTCACACAGTTCCTATCACTGGCAGAATATGCCAACTTGTTTCACACTTTTCACACAGCATTCCAGCTCTCAGTTCCAGCGTAATAAACAGTCTTGTTTCTTGGCCCTTAAACATCACATCTCTCTGTGTCACTCTCTTGCAGGAATGCAACCTAATTGTTCAGGTCAAGTCTTGCAGAAGTCAGCTTGAACAAAAATCATCATCTGCCACACCTATCTATGCCCACACAATGATTGTACGGTCTCCCTCCAATACACACTGCTAGGTCCAGTTAAATCTCGAGCACCAACTGTTAGGGCCATCTTGTTCTCAGACACGGCTGTTTTGTTCTAATTCGTCTCACGTTCAGTTCTTCTTGTTCTGAGCCGCATCACACACACATTACCTCCAACCCCCCCACCACCACCCCACCCCTCATTTAAGCCCCCCCCCCTTTTTTTTAAGATGGTAACTGCTCAAATTTTCTCTGCATTTATTTCTTCAACAACTGTTTGTTTAATCTTTTTATTTCTTTATTTGCAAATGCTGCCCCACAACATGAATTTCAGAGGTGCATTTGACACTATCAAACATTTTTACATAGGAAATTTCACAATCTATCATGTCACCCTTCACTTTTTTCTTTCTTTTTCACTAAAATAAGTTCAGTAATGAATATCCAACTCCTTGTCAATAATCCAAACCCTGTGAAACGGCCCATCAAAAGAATTCATCTCTCGATCAATTCAGTTCTTGTTGATCCGTTCATTCGCTTTATCAGCAACAAACTGCCCATCAAAAAAATTCATCTCTTGATCTATTCAGCTCGTTGGTCCGTTCATTCGCTTTATCAGCAACAAACTGAACAGCTGACTGGCATGTCTTTTAATTCCCACAACAACCGAGTTCTGATTTTCAAACATCACACCATTGCCTTTGTCGCAAACCATCAAGGGTAGAAACCAGTTTACTTTATTGTTAAAGCTGGCAATGATTATCACACAACACTTTTCTCATCAGCTTCAACACTTGCTTTCACCTCCCAAACACCGTCATTCCCTGCGTCGAAAGTGCGACAGACAGCAGGTGAGGCAGCGAGGTCTGCTACGTGGTGATGCCATTGTGTTTAGACCCGGTCGAGTCTTTGCTCTTCTTCCCCTCCTCTATAGCTTGCTGCATTTCTGTGTAGTAGGCCAGCGCCTTCCGTACAGGTTCTATCACGTCAGCCTGCAAGCAACGATCAAAAATGAGTTTTAATGATTATGAGATTATGTTGCTGTCTTGACCTAATATTACCAACAATCACACATGATTAACAGCTATTGTGTTTTCAGTGTAGCAATAGGGTCCGATATTTAGACGAGACAAGTATAATGCCGACGAGTCGAAGACGAGTCGCATTATACTTGTTCGAATCTAAATATCGGACCCTATTGATACGCTGAAAATACAATAGCGATTATATAGCTGTTCTGACCTTGATTTGTTGTCTGATAACAAAAATATTTTGGAAAGATTTTGAAAGGTGGTTAAAATCACAATGTGATCATTGTCACAGACTGAGAATGAATAAAGTACTTGTTCTTTTTGGTTACGATAAAAAAACGAGAACTGATGATGGTTTTGATTTCTTGTTGCTACATGCCAAATATTTTCTGTACAAATGTCGTTTCAATAAATATAAACCATGCCTTGTGGCATTTTGTAATTATATTAATTACCAATATAAACTTGACCGATATGTACATCAAATTGAAATGAGGGAACATAATTTTACTCTAAAATGGGCAATGTATAACAATTTATTTAACCAATAATATTTTCATGTTTTACATTTTACATTGTGTATAATTACTCTGCCAATGTATGTTATTGTGTCTAATCATATCATACATTCTGTACTTATTCATTTTCATTTTTGTCAACTTCGCCTGAAAAAATTGAAATAAAAAAAATAAAAAACAACAACATAATTTAAAAAAAAAAATAAAATAAAAAAATTAAAAAATTAAGCGCCAATGACCCAAGACCGAGTCCTGGGAAAAAACACGGAGACTTTTCTTGTGAACGCAGAGTTCTCAACTCACGTCAATCTGAGGGAAGAGCTGTCCTACGGACTCGAAGAGCGGCAGTAGGACAAACTTGATGAAGCCGATCTGAGATGACGGCTTGGTGACCTTGTCCCTGTCCATGAAGGGGGCCACAGGCAGACCCTCCAGCTTCTCCATGTCACTCTGCACCAACACCAAACACAGAGACGTTAATGTCAAGCTTTCAAACATTTAGCCAACAGGCAACATAAAAAACCGATCTGAATTATAAACACCAACATGTTATAGTCAGGCATATTCCAACAAGCCAACATAAAAAAACATCTGAACATCAAACACAGACATGGTAAAGTGGTCCTTAATGGAGCCCGAAGTCGATTTTGCGTAGACTTCGCAAAGTCTTTCAACTGAAAACTCAGTGCTAAAGATCCATGCGGTCAGCTACGCGAAGTAATTACTTCGCGTAGTTGACATTGCCCAGTTGATTTGAGGCTTTCAGTGTCAGGTATTCAAACAAGCCAACAGAAAAAAACCATCTGCATACACCAAACACAGACATACAGTCAAGATCATTTTACACGAAAAACGATAAGCCGAAAAAAAAACATTACGCGAAACGTGTTGTCAGTCCCAATCATTCCCTTCATAAACCCTACTAAAAAAACATCATAACGCGAAATAAAACGATCTGAGACTCACGCAAAAAACGTTTACACGAAGCCGATTCTCGGTCTCTTGCACCACCAAACAACTTTTTTTTTCAACTTATAGCTTCCAAAGCGAGAAGTGTTCACGTGTTTGCATGACTGACTGAATATCTCATTTTCCTTCTGACCGTGATTGAAGATGGCCTCGAAAACAGGAGTGAAGAGAAAACAAGCAAGCCACACAATTGCGTTTAAAATCAAAGTTTTAGAAGAGCTTGACAAAAAACAACTGAACAAGACTGAAATTTGTAAGAAGTTTTCAATCGCAAATTCAACTCTGTCAACGTTCATCAAGAATAGACAAAAGATTGAAGATGCGTACGTGTCATGTGATGTTCAACCAAACCGAAAGCGGATGAGAACGTGTGCTGGAAATCGAGAGGCACTTGAAGAGAGTCTGTTTCAATGGTTTAAACAGGCTCGTTCTATGAACACACCTGTGTCTGGCCCATTTCTTTGCGAAAAGGCAGTGGCTCTTGCACAAGAGTTGGGAGTTGAAAACTTTGTACCGAACCCGGGATGGCTCACTCGTTTCAAAAACCGAAAGGGCATCGTTTTCAAAACGATATGTGGCGAAGCTGCTTCTGTGTCACAAGAGACGGTGGATAAGTGGACTGAGGAAACACTACCACACATCCTCAAAGACTACGCCCCCCGAGATGTTTTCAATGCGGATGAGACAGGATTGTTTTACCGGTGTTTTCCAAACAAAACTCTGGCATTGAAAGGCGAGACTTGTTCTGGTGGAAAAAAAATCAAAAGAAAGAGTCACTCTTCTCTTGTGTGCGAACATGAGTGGTGATGAAAAACTTCCAGCACTTGTCATTGGCAAATCAAAAAAGCCAAGATGTTTCAAAAATGTCAAGACCCTCCCTGTTAAATATCAGAACAAGAAGAGAAGCTGGATGACTGGGCTGCTCTTTGAAGAGTGGCTAAGATCAATCAATGAGAAATTCAAGAAAGAGGAGAGGAAAGTGTGTTTGTTCATTGACAATTGTCATGCACACCCGTACCCAACAGTGCAACTCTCGAACATCAAGCTTGTGTTCTTTCCATCCAACTGTACCAGCAAACTCCAACCATGCGACCAAGGCATCATCGCAAACTTCAAGCAGACAGCTTGTGTTGCACAAAATCATTGTGGCGATCGACAATCGAACGGAAAGTTATGTGCCTGTGGCAGACTGTACAGAGTTGTTTCCCTTCACACTGCTTGACGCATTGAAAACAACACGGACTGCGTGGGGATGTGTTGAACGCTCAACAATTGCCAATTGTTTTCGTCACGCCGGTTTTGTGATTCCGGAGGATACTGAATTGGACAATGGGGGAGAGACAGAGCAAGAAGAAA
This sequence comes from Littorina saxatilis, assembly GCF_037325665.1. Taxonomy (NCBI): domain Eukaryota; kingdom Metazoa; phylum Mollusca; class Gastropoda; order Littorinimorpha; family Littorinidae; genus Littorina; species Littorina saxatilis. Next base: position 17,486 of record NW_027127757.1, on the reverse strand, counting down.
GTCGCATGGAAGAGTTTGTGTCTGCTTTTGACCGTGTGACAACACTTCTTGGCGTGACCGTGTGACAACACTTCTTGGCGTGACCGTGTGACAACACTTCTTGGCGTGACCGTGTGACAACACTTCTTGGCGTGACCGTGTGACAACACTTCTTGGCGTGACCGTGTGACAACACTTCTTGGCGTGACCGTGTGACAACACTTCTTGGCGTGACCGTGTGACAACACTTCTTGGCGTGACCGTGTGACAACACAGGATTTTATTGAGGTCGACTCGGAAACGCACACAACAAAGGAGTTGACAACTGCCGAAATTGCCGACAATGTGAAAGCACAAATGGGTGTTGATATGAGAGACGATGATGATGACATTGACAATGATCTTCACATCAAGAACGTGGAACCTCCGTCTGTTCGCGAAGCACTCTCAGCAGTCAACACACTTGCTGCGTTTTTGTTGTCAAGAGAAAACTCCGAAAGTGTGTTTGACGACGTCACAAGAATTGAACGGTTCGTCGGAAAGTGCAGTGTCAAACAGTTGAAGTTGACGGATTTCTTTCGTCCTGTGTGAATTCATAAACACTGCAATGGCACTGTTTTATCTTCTGTATCTTGCTTTAAAAAAAAAATCAAAAAAAAATCGGTTTGATCATTTTTGTTATCGCAAAAAAACATTAACTCGAAAAAAATCATTGGTCCCTTTCATTTCGTGTAAAGCGATCTCGACTGTATCATTGTCAGTTATTCCAACTAGCTAATTAACATAACAAACATCTGAACACCAAACACAGACATGTTATTTTAAGTTATTCCAACTAGCTAATTAACATAACAAACATCTGAACACCAAACACAGACATGTTATTTTAAGTTATTAGTGATCGACAAGAAGAAGATTTTAAGTTATTGAGACATCCCAGTGCACTAAGGGATTTATAGAGCAAATCGAGAAAATTCATTATTGAACGAAGCGCTGAGTTCAATAATTATTTTCGAGATTTGCTCTATAAATCCCTTAGTGCACTGGGATTGTTTCAATAACGATATTGTCAGTACCGCCATACAAAAAAGAAAATTCCAAACGCACATTTTGCTACGCGCATTTGAATAGGCATAACTGTGTGGTCAGGTCGTGTTAGATCTACTTTTGTGTGATCCCAAGTGTGTCGTGCTTTCGTCACACGCATTTTAATTTCTGTTGGTAAATTCCAGTGTAGCGTTAAGCTGAACAGTGATGATCTTTCATAGAGACCTCATTTGAACTCGGAGAAAGGACTGTGCTCTTCGTTATTTGCGATTCGAAACCTCCAGTCGAGATTCGACGGATTGACTGTGCGGAGTGACTCCCCTTAAATTGACTACTACCCCCCCCCCCCCAAAGGACTCGACGGTTAGCACATTTTCAAAATAAATGTGGCATATTTCTCGTGTTGTATCTTCACTCATCGGGGAGTCTGATACTAAATATGAACGGTAAGAATGCTCTGAACCCTACACGTATTATATCCCCATCGTTTTTTCGTTCACATTTGCCCAACATGTTAATTTGCTGAGCGAGGTTTATGTCGTCTGCTAGGCTACCTGGGCAATCGAACCACTGCAGTCTGCACTGAGCCTGTACGCATGAGGCAGGATGGTAAAAAGTCTTATATATGGTAAGAACGTTCTGAACCCTACACGTTTTCGATTACGATTGTTCTTGCCTTGAAATAATAATTCGGAAACCATTCATTTACTGAACTGATGCAGTCGTATTTCAGTGTAGTCTGCTACGTATGACAGAGTCGATCGAGTCAGTCTTCCAAATGCTGGTCTAGCTGACCATACGTTATCGGAATAACACTTGTGTTTTCTGTTAGCCGCTGGGAATTGTATACTAACTCATCATTTGGTAATGTGGATGATGAGCTACATGCATGAACACGTACGGCATATGAGAAGAATCTATGCAAGTCGGCGAAAATGAGATGAAACACAGTGGCTTCTATTTTTAGATCAGTGGCACTGTGGCACAGGCACATGCAATCTGTCAGAAAAAATACCAGTTCTGCTTTAATTGAGAAGCAGGCAATTTATAGTCATTTGGTATTGTGGAGAATATAAGCTACATGTCATTAATTAATTCTGAGGATGAGAGCACAGTCTCGCTTAGGCAATTAGGGCGGAAGAATACGCTCTGTGGAAAAGTTTCAGCGCATCGCCATTAGCCAATCAACTGGTTCACATCAGTCATGTGACACCAGTACTTACTGACAATATCAGTTATTCCAACAAGCCAACATAACAAACATCTCAACACCAAACACAGACATGTTATTATCAGTTATTCCAACAAGCCAACAACAACAAACAAACAAAAAATCTGTACACCAAACAGAGACATTTGGCAGAATTGTGACACAGATGTTTTGAAGACAAAATTGGTGATGCAGGTTCTTGAAACAAAATAGAGGATACTATTCACTTAAGTTAAAGCTAAACAGAAATCATGTTGTCACTCTATAGCTGTTCTCTTTTTTCTGCATAATAAAAGTGTGATCATGATTGTATTCGATTCAAGATATGATCTTTAGCCCAGCATAAGACTATGGGTAATACAAAAGTTCAGAAGGTACGTACCTTCATCATTTGCCTAAAAAATATACTTGCACGCACATGCATGTGAAAAAGCAAATATCTTTACAGCAATGACAACAATAAATACAGGTAATGAAAACTATTCAGGCGGTGCAGGGGAACAGAAACATTCTGACACTCAACACATAAAAACTGCAAACATTCATAACCAATCTTAAAATCTTTTACATTTATCAAAGACAAAGTAACCTGAATTTAACCTAAATTCCACATGCAGTTAGGCTCCAATCATTTCAAATTTGATTACATACTTTCCGATAAGTGTTCTAGTTCTGAAATCATGTCTGCTTTTCGTCAACAACAAAAAAGAATTAAAAAAAAGGCATTCTTTAACCAGGCAATCCATTCAAGGAAGAATGAGTATCAAGGACACAAGTAACGCTGGGGAATAAGCTATTTTTGTCCTTGCAAATATGAATGTAACCCCCTCTGGTGAAAGATAAATTGTGCATGGAAAGAAAAACCTTTTTTTTTGTGCGTTGCTTTTGCTTTTGTGGAAATCCGCGAAATCAGGAAGACTTGGATTGCTTGCTTAACTCATTGTCTCCCAGATACGGATATATCCGCACCCACTCATATGGCTCTATCTGACCAGGTACGGATATATCCGCTCAGACTGTTAGCTTCAGTCGCTTTCTGTAACGTCCATCTAACGCCTGCATTCCAGCGTGTTGATACACAATTACTACAATTCTGAGTGACCTACTGCAGTACAGCTGGTTTAGGCTAAAAAAAAACTTGGTCAACATAGGTGGGGTAGAAAGTGTTAATTGAATCTCACTATCCCTATTATCCTATGTGTAGCTATCTTCATTACCTGGTTGAAGAATTCCTGAAGTAGACATTCCAGCCAGGGTTCTGAGACTTGCATTGGCCGACATTCATTGGAAATATCCGCCACTTTCACCAATATCATCATCAGCTAATGTATGCAGGCAAAACCAACAGTCAAAAGGGAAAACAGAAAGAAACAACACTGAGAATGGGAGCAAAACTGAGATATATATCTCTACGAATTGTGCTCACAAAAGCTGAGAAATCATAACACTGGTTCAAACAAAACTGAATCATAAATGGGATGTAAAACATATATTTTGTCTGTGCTGGAACAAACACTGAAACTGAAAGAGGACAACATGAACTGGGAGCTACAACATTCACAAAAACAAAGAAAGTACAGTGGAACCCCCCATTTAAGACCTCCCAATTAAAGGCTCCCTCCCTTTTGCAGATCCTGTTTTCTCAGATTTGTTGTTCATAACCTCTGTAAATCTACCCCACTCTTTAGACCCCCCCCCCCCCCCCCCCCCCCCCCTTTTTAATTTTTTTTTTAACATTTAGTCAAGTTTTGACTAAATGTTGCTTAACATAGAGGGGGAATCGAGACGAGGGTCGTGGTGTATGTGTGTATGTGTGTGTAGAGCGATTCAGACTAAACTACTGGACCGATCTTTATGAAATTTTACATGAGAGTTCCTGGGTATGAAATCCCCAGACGTTTTTTTCATTTTTTCGATAAATGTCTTTTATGACGTCATATCCGGCTTTTTGTAAAAGTTGAGGCGGCACTGTCATAGTCACACCCTCAATTTGCAATCAAATTGATTGAAATTTTGGCCAAGCAATCTTCGACGAAGGCCGGACTTCGGTATTGCATTTCAGCATGGAGGCTTAAAAATTAATTAATGACTTTGGTCATTAAAAATCTGAAAATTGTAATTAAAATTATTTTTTTATAAAACGATCCAAAATTACTTTTATTTTATTCTTCATCATGTTTTGATTCCAAAAACATATAAATATGTTATATTCGGATTAAAAACAAGCTCTGAAAATTAAAAATATAAAAATTATGATTAAAATTAAATTTCCGAAATTGTTTTAAAAACAATTTCATCTTATTCCTTGTCGGTTCCCGATTTCCAAAACATATAGATATGATATGTTTGGATTAAAAACACGCTCAGAAAGTTAAAACGAAGAGAGGTACAGTAAAGCGTGCTATGCAGCACAGCGCAACCGCGCTGAACAGGCTCGTCACTTTCACTGCCTTTTGCACTAGCGGCGGACTACGGTCATTGTGAAAAAATGCAGTGCGTTCAGTTTCATTCTGTGAGTTCCACAGCTTGACTAAATGTAGTAATTTCGCCTTACGCAACTTGTTAAGACCTGACTTTCTCAGATCTTTATGAGATCCTGAAAGTAAAAGAAGGGTTCCACTGTAACATAAACATTTGCCTGCCCGCCTCAGCTCTACTCCCTCATGGAAAACAACAAGTGCAAACAACAGTTGACAACAGCCTGGCAGTTCCCTTGTGCACCGTGGACAGACTATATCCTGGGTGCACAGAGCCATATCTTGTCAAGGGTAGAACTGAACTGGACAGGGTAATGTTGAACTATAAAGCATTGTACATTCATAGGTCACAATCCACTGCAATTTATGCTTCGAATTTGCCAGAACCCGCTCTTATATGGATCACAAGTCATTTTAGATACCATAGCTGCCAACCTTCTGAAGTCAAAATCCAGGAGCCAGGGGTCCAGGGGGACCGTTTAGTCTTGAATATGAGCAGGGAGAAGTTGTAAAATTCGGGAGATTCCCGGAAAATCCGGGAGGGTTGGCAGCTATGAGATACCTTTAAAGCTACAGAATGAACCGCACAGATGCCTTTCTTTTACATGGGTTTAAATACGAAAACATTAGCGCAGCCATGCTTTGGAAGAAAGGGAGGCAACTCTGTTGATTCTACGTATGCATTTTCTCATCATTTTCGTTGATCAAATGACCAAATTAATTAATTATGCTCGAGTCAGTTTTGGAGCTGAATCTGTCAATTAATTTCACTATAAAAATTCTTCGGTCTGATGAAAGGGACTTGTATCAATGGGCGGTTCTGGTGAGGTTATGCCCCTTCTTTCTTTCGGCTGGAAACAGGCGGAACCTCGCGGCAAGATCACACGAGAAAGGAAAAACGTGTGCATTGGTCCCAAATAGCATGTCGCTTTGGTAACAGTTCGTGTGCAAGTCGTGCATTTTATACGGTAAAAAGACAATGGTAAGAGGCGGAACCTCGCGCCAAGATCACAGGAGTTGTCTCGCGTTATCACCCCAGAAGCGCTCATTGATTAGTTCAATACTGCCACTTGATTGTGAATGTGAGGTATGAATTAACAACACTAAAGTTCAACACTACCTGGGAACACTCATGCACACACTAAAAAACATCCTGCAGACAACATCGGCGGGAAAACAAAACAATGTAAAAGAGGAAGCAAAGGCCGAGACATCTGGAAAAAGGTGTAAACCTGATTGAAAAATTCTGTCAGCAAACAGTCCAGCCATGGAGACGCAACTTCAAGCGGCCGTGCCTCGTTGGAGATATCCGCCATTTTCATCAGCACCATATAAAGCTACACATTGACATCATCACAAATCAACTCAACTCACTCAACTCAACTAGTTAGAACATTTTCAATGTGAAAACCACAGGCACACACTGTCAACCTTGGGAGCGTTTCAAAATCTAATTATGACCCCATTACTGTCTGTGTATAGATGCTAGGGCTGAAAGTGTTTTGATGATACAGTGGAACCCTACAAATCTGAGAAAATCAGGGGACAGTCTTAAAATGGGGGTAAATTTACAGAGGTTATGAACACAAAATATCGTCTTCTTCTTCTTCTTCTTCGTTCATGGGCTTAGACTCCCACGTTCACTCATGGTTTTAGCACGAGTGGATTTTTACGTGTATGACCGTTTTTACCCCGCCATTCAGGCAGCATACGCCGATTTCGGGGGAGGCATGCTGGGTATTTTCATGTTTCTATAACCCACCGAACTCTGACATGGATTACAGGATCTTTTCCGTGCGCACTTGGTCTTGTGCTTGCGTGTACACACGAAGGGGGTTAAGTCACTAACAGATCTGCACATAAGTTGACCTGGGAGATCGGAAAAATCTCCACTCTTAACCCACCAGGCGGCAGCGACCGGGATTCGAACTCACGACCTCCCGATTAGGAGGCCGACGTCTTACCACTGCGCCCGTCGAACACAAAATATCAAAAAGTAGGGTCTTAAAATGGGGAGTCTTAAATTGGCGGGGTCTTCAATGAGGGGTTCCACTGTACTTAATTTGAATGGAAGTGAAATAAACCAAACACATTCTAACAGTGGAAATAAAGTACGATGAAAGCTAAAGTTCCTACAACAGCACAGCTAATTGGATGACGAATCAAGCTGCTCGTTTAGTTTGTGAAGAACAATAATTATGACTGTGATGGCTCAACAAATTAGAAATTGCATTTTAGTCATTTCGAACACTTATAGAAACTTTCACTCTTTTCACTTTTTTTAAAAATTTTTTTATCAAAGTCCCAGAAGCAAATATGTATGAAGCAAGCAAATTAGAAATTGCATTTTAGTCATTTTTAACAATTATAGTATCTTTTACTCTTTTCACTTTTTTTTTTTTTATCAAAGTCCCAGAAGGAAATATATGAAGCAAGCATTTGTCTTATTATACTCACAACTGCTCTGTGTTCCTTGTCACTAAAATCAAAGTGTGGTACCACAGATTTGAAAGTGTGGAGAATCTCATTGTGTTTCGCCATATCTGTGGATAAAATGCATCTGCAAAGAAAGAAACAGACAAAAAATAAATCAATTGAAGGGGAGCAACTGCGCAACATACTAACCACTTACAATATCTTGCCACGATTACTTCCCTTGCATCATGAATCTCGTTCGAATTTGCCCATTCGAGTTAAAAAAAAATTATTACTGACTTGTTTGCTTGAAAGTAAGGTCAACACGTCATGTTGCTGGTAAGTCTACGAGCTCCACTCTCCTACCTGTTAAATAATTTTGTTTACTCCCCATCCCTGCAATGTGCAATCGGGTAGGTTTATTGTATTATGTATCGATTGAACAGTGGATTTCCCTTCTTTGAGCCAAGTGACGTCAGAGGCCGACAAAACTTCATAATTTTTATTTAGGCAGCCAGCTGAGACCACAAAATAGTGCATGTTTGTGTGCGTTCAATCGTAAAAACTGAAAGGAATTCTAACCAGAATCGATCGATACATAAATGTTATTTGTATTTTTGACCAAAATATGACATTTTACACAGATCTCGACAGCTAGCGCTGTCGCGGAAGAACACTAAATGTCTCGATCTGTGTAAAATAGCATATGTTGGTCAAAAATACAAATAACATATAGTATCGTATGGCATCCTAACGTATAATATTGCACAATTCCATTTCAGATCTCGTACCTGATCATGCCCTCCCTCAGCTTGCGGAACTGGTCCTTGGGGATCTGAGCGAAAATGTTGGTCTCCTTGGATTCCAGGATCTCGAAGGCCACGGCGCAGTGATGGTTCTCCAGCGGGGAGATGTCGTTGTAGCGCAGCGCTAGCTCCGTGCGTGCGTTGATCTGGTAGGCGTTGTTGTATCCCGGGTGGTCAAGGTCGTGACAGATTGCGGCGGTCAGCAGGGTCAGTACGTCCAGTGGTTCCAATTTGGACGGAAGGTCGATCAGCCAGATCAGGCCGTACATCTGTGAAATACGAAAAAAATCAAAGAGACCGCTTGAGTACCAGTCAAACAACTTGTGATAATGCATGTTTCAGCTACTAGGTACTGCCCTGCCTTTGATCTGGCCGCACACACAGATTTCCACTCTGTTAAACTCGGTCACTGACCGGTCACTGACCCCGGTGCAGGAAGTGTTTCCTCTCTCAGATATGACAGGGGAACCACCTCTCATGGCAAAAACTGGGTCATTGACCCCTGGGAAGAAGGTCGTGTCTGTGCAGGAAGTGTTTCCTCTCTCAGATATGACAGGGGAACCACCTCTCATGGCAAAAACTGGGTCATTTTGGTGCGCCCTATCGGCCCCCTGCGTCCAATGGGTGACTGGATTACAATTTTTTTTTCAAAAGAAGGGGGTGCGTCTTCAAAAGCGCCTTGTCACCCGGAAAGTACAGTATAATAACAATTATATAACAAGAGGCGAAGCCATCAAGGCTCACGTAAGAAATCGACAAACAGTAACACAAACTCAATCACTCCGTCACACCAGGGACCTATATCTAATATAGGTCTATGGTCACACATACACACACACACACACACACACACACACACACACACACAGAAAGAGCATAGGTGAAACTGTGCAAGAAAGCGAGACACTAGATCTAGATCTGTCTGTCTGCATGTAGCCTACTTACAGGGACACGACTGCCAACAGAGTCTCGGCCCGCTCAAAATAATAATGACCGAGACTTTCAGTACTTCCTTCGCATGACGTCTAACCCTCTTACGTCATAATGTGACGTCAATGTAATGTGACGTCTTCAAATGTTAGAGTTTCTACCACAGACATACACACGCACAAACACACACACACACACACACACGCACGCACAGACAGACAAAGTTACGATCGCATAGGCTACACTTACGTGAGCCAATAATCAAATAGCTTTTCTATAGCGTGAGTCCCAGCAATTGGCTCCAGGTGCTTTACAATGTCATTCTAAAATAAATGAGCAATAATGTAACGAGCACACAAAGCATAAATATAAAAAACAAGAGGCGAAGCCTTCAAGGCTCACGTAAGAAATAGACAAACAGTAACACAAACTCAATCACTCCGTCACACATACACACACACACACAGTAAGCATAGGTGACACTGTGCAAGAAAGCGAGACACTAGATCTAGATCTGTCCGTCTGCATGTAGCCTACATACAGGGACACGACTAAGAGTAATACCTAATATTCTGGACTCGCAACGAAATATACAAAAAAATGACAATGAACAACGTTTCGACCTAATGGTCTTCAACAGGTTAAAAAAAAAATGAAAACAACAATACAAATATCAAAACGACTTATCAGAGAAGATGATGTCCTCCAAGCGCAGAAGAAGGGGGAAAGGGAGATAAAGAAAAATGAAAAATGTCACACATACACACACGCAGTACATACACGCAGTACATACACACAGTACACACACACAGTATACACACGCATACACACACACACACACACACACACACACACACACACACAAAAAGAGCATAGGTGAAACTGTGCAAGAAAGCGAGACACTAGATCTAGATCTGTCTGTCTGCATGTAGCCTACTTACATGGACACGACTGCCAAATAGTCTCGGCCCGCTCAAAATAACAATCACCGAGACTTTCAGTAATTCCATCGCGTGACGTCTAACCCTCGTACGTCATAATGTGACGTCAATGTAATATGACGTCTTCAAATGTTAAAGTTTCTACCACAGACATACGCACGCACGCACTCACGCATGCACGCACAGACAGACAAAAGTTAGCATCGCATAGGCTACACTTACGTGAGTCAAAAACCTGAGAAAAACAACAATGGGGGGAGAGTCTTGGCAAGAGTACTTATCAGACTACATATAAACACTTTTGTTTTGTTGTTGAAAGCTGGGCTGTTTTCACTTAATTTCTACCTAATCAATCAAACTAGTTTATTATCCAGGTTTTTCCAACAGATCTACCTGGGAGACTTGTCCTCTGAGTTGAAAGATAACTGTTACATACTGCAAATACTCGACGAAATCCACTTATGTTGGTGAGTGTATTGTTCATATTGACATTTCTTGGTTACAACACAGAAGGGATGTTATTTAACTTACACACTGGCATCTCAGTGCGAATACAGTGGAACCCCCTTTTTAAGACCTCTTTAAAGGGACTGGGGCAGACGTTCACCTGTACCTCTAACATTTATCAACAGCTATTGTGTTTTCAGCGTAGCAATAGAGTCCGATATTTAGACGACACAAGTATAATGCCGACGAGTCGAAGACGAGTCGCATTATACTTGTTCGAGTCTAAATATCGGACCCTATTGCTACGCTGAAAATACAAAAGCGATTATATAGCTGTTCTGACCTTGATTTGTTGTTCCAAACTCACAAAATGACAGTTTTTGCGTCGATGCGCTGATCTCAGGTTTTGATAGCAGACATCGTTTCCTAATGCGCAGACGCCACACTGACTTTGGAAAAAAACTTGATTTGACAACACAGCTGTTAAACAGCTTTTTATTTGTTCATTCGTATACAACAAAAAGAAGTTTGAGTTTTTTTAATTTTGAACAAGACTACTTATGAAGAAGACCAAAACACAACATCAACGGAAAACTAGAAACAACTGAAGAACTAGGATGCAACAAGGGGAGGAGAAGAGAACAGCTAATCCGTACAACGCGAACAGGCGGCAGCGAAGTTTTCAGTTTGGTGAATGGCATTTATACTTGTCTCGTCATGAAGCGAATTTTTCAACCTCAGTTATAAACGACTACATGAATGTTAGTGCCATGGGTTGAACATCAATACTTAAGAGGGGAATTGGGGTATTTAGTGTGGAGTTACGAGATAAGAAAAGCCGAATGCGAAAGTTTGTGTCAGTCGGCAACTTAGCTCACACAGGCACACAAAAACGGCTGTTCCGTTTTACTCCCCTGTTTGTACTACATCTTTCGACTTTGGGCATTTTGTGGTGTTTAGTGACAGAAAATAATTGGTTTAGTCCTGTTTCATTAGGAAGTTAGCAGAAAAGGGTATGCTATCGACATTTATAAAGCTGAAAAACATTCCCGAGAAGAATTTCAAGTTGTCAGTGTGTGCTGTTGTCGATTGAAACATCGTGTGGCACAGATGGGTAAACCGGAACCATGCGTCTTTGTTATTGTCAATATGCTTTTGGATATTGACAAAAATGGCCGACTTCCGTAGCATTATGAATAGCTATATAAGTTTATGTTGTTGTGCTCCTAAATTCATATACATAAATTCCACAGCTTTGTAAACATGTATCTGATTAAACACCAGCCCTCAAGAGTCGAAGCAGTACTTTTAAAAACGGCTGTCCCAGCCCTGTATCAAAAATCAGAGGAACACCCTGTTTTCTTAGCCTTTCTGTTCATAACCTCTGTAAATTTACCCCCATTTTAAGACTCCCTCCTTTTTAAGACCTGTTTTCTCAGATTTATTCTTGGTCTTAAAGGGAAGGCTCCACAGTATGCAGTTTTAAAGCGTACTTATTTTCCCCGAAAACCCCAAAACCTCTGAAAACCCCATCTAAACTAACTAAATCTATCTTCAAAGTGAAGTATTGGACTTGCCAGTGAAAAGTAAGCCTGATTCATGCTACATGCACCCTTATTTTTGTGTTAAGAGCCGGATTTTCGACCAAGTCGATGCAACAATTTCAATGCAAGGAAGGTAACTCTTGTTACTCGAAAGCACACAAGTATTGATGACGTCATGTGATTACATGTAGTGCTTCCGCTCCTTCGTAAATCCTCGCACAAACACGAAAATAAAGCCATGAACGGTGAAAGTTGCAGATATAAGTCCTGATTTCAAACAAATATGTAACAAAACACGATCTAAGGACGAATTTTGTTAAGTTTTGAAGAGGTTTTCAGGTTTTTTTCCCAGAGGTTTTGGGGGTTTTCCGGAGACAATTGGTATCGGTTCTAAACTTTTAAAAAAACTTGAGAGAAAATGAACGTACCATCTGGCTGACCATGAAGCAGTGTTTGAAGTTGTGGAAGGGCACGTGGTTGTACTTGGTGTAGATCTGGAACAGCCAGTTGAACAGCACCGGCATGGAGATGTTGAACTTGCTCACCAACCCCAGATCCACGAACATCTGTCGCAGGAGAATCAGCATCTCCGAGTCGTCCCACTGCCAGTTGTCAAAGGTGGGCTTCTTCAGCTGTTCTCGCACTTCTTGGGTCAACTGTACTTGGCTGGAATACCCATCAAACTTAGTCATTAGTATATGTATGTATTTGCTTGATGAGTCTTGCACACAAAACAGTTAGCTGAAACACAGCAAACTCATTGGTATGCAAGAAATGAAAATGTAATCATGTATGAAAAAATAAAATAAAAACAAGCAATGTTTTTTAAATTTGGAACACAAAATAATCTAATGATGTAAAAATGACATGGAAAAAAATATTTCATTTTTGAAATAATGCCTTTTATCCATTAGCAGGCTTCAAAATACATGAAACAATATTTTATGAACTTCGGTTTCTCAAAATCTCAAAACAGATTGTATAATGCTTTCCTGCAGCCAAACCAAAAAAGCAAAAAGCCTAGGGCACGCCAAGCCTTGCAGAATCATACTGACACTCACCTCATTACCTTGAACTTCTCGTAGACCCTCTTTCTGTAGGTATCCATCTTGGTGGTGGATGACCGGTGATCCCAGAAGGGATGTGCTGTCCCCATGTTCATGTTCTTGAACAGGCCTAGCCAGCTCAGGTGCTCTAGGCCCTGATCAACACACACATGGGGAACAAAAACATCTTTGAACAAGAAGGGCAAAGCCCATACGACTCACATGCTTGACCTTGACCTTTACATGACCTTGACCTTCAGCTAAACCTAGCAATGACATCATACACTAAGAACTGCTTTACACATTTTTCCTACCAAAATACATGTGACCTTGACCCAAGGTCAAGGTCATCCAAGGTCATGCAACACAAAGCTGTTAATTCAAGACATAGGAAGTACAATGGTGCTTATTGGCTCTTTCTACCATGAGGTATGGTCACTTTTAGTGGTTCACTACCTTATTTTGGTCACATTTCATAAGGGTCAAAGTGACCTTGACCTTGATCATATGTGACCAAATGTGTCTCATGATAAAAGCATAACATGTGCCCCACATAATTTTTAAGTTTGAAACAGTTATCTTCCATAGTTCAGGGTCAAGGTCACTTCAAAATATGTATACAATCCAACTTTGAAGAGCTCCTGTGACCTTGACCTTGAAGCAAGGTAAACCAAACTGGTATCAAAAGATGGGGCTTACTTTGCCCTATATATCATATATAGGTGAGGTATTAAATCTCAAAAACTTCAGAGAAAATGGGAAAAATGGGAAAAATAGCTGTTTTTTAGACAACATTTATGGCCCCTGCGACCTTGACCTTGAAGCAAGGTCAAGATGCTATGTATGTTTTTTGGGGCCTTGTCATCATACACCATCTTGCCAAATTTGGTACTGATAGACTGAATAGTGTCCAAGAAATATCCAACGTTAAAGTTTTCCGGACGGACGCCGGGACGGACGGACGGACGACTCGGGTGAGTACATAGACTCACTTTTGCTTCGCATGTGAGTCAAAAACACTCAAACTGGCATGGGAACAGCACAAGCTAAAAATCTAGAATCAGCAGGGGCAGACAAATGTCCTTGTATCCCCTCCCACCTCTAATACACACACACACTAACATGGGTGCACACACCCAGACAGACAGACACACAGACAGACAGACAGACACACACACACACACATACACCAAAAGCTTCTCGAATCAGAAATCAGTTGTGTATTTGGAGACTTTCCAACTTTGAATCCAAATATTGGGTGCTGAGATCCTTTGGAGGGTCATCACATTAACTCTTTGTTTGAAACTCACAGTAAACTTCAGATAAAAAGAGAAATGAGAAAGAGACGTACAGCGCAAAACAAGCTGTAAACTTAAAGGATGTCGATTTGCACCAACAAACCTTTTTTTGGACAGAGATGGAGAGAGAGAAGAAACAGAAAAGACAGAGAGAAAGAGAGGCACAGAGAGACACAGAGAGAAAGAGAAAAAGACATAGAGAAACAGAAGGGGGAGACTTCAAGAGAGTCACAGAGAGAGAGAGAGAGAGAGAGAGAGAGAGAGAGAGAGAGAGAGAGAGAGAGAGAGAGAGAGAGAGAGAGAGAGAGAGCAGACACTGAGACAGAGAAAGAGACAGAGAAAGAGACAGACAGGGAGAGAGAGAGAGAGAGAGAGAGAGAGAGAGAGAGAGAGAGAGAGAGAGAGAGAGAGAGAGAGAGAGAGAGAGAGAGAGAGAGAGAGAGAGAGAGAGAGAGAGAGACAAACAGAGACAGACAAACAGAGACAGACCGACAAACAAACAGTCCTCACCTCCAGTTTCTCCTTTAAATGCTCGGCCTTGGTTTTGAGCTCCACAATGAGATGAGGGGTCTCTCCGTTTTCCACAAACACCTTCTTCTCCAGGTCTTCCAGTCTGAAGCCATGTAAACACATGTCTCTTCAACTTCTAGCACTCTCAAGCTCTAATACAGCTGTCTGACTAACCATCGTTCTGGGCAGGGTCAAAGTGTACACTTCAACCACACTCCTAGATGCTATAGTCTTAGACCACACAGTTGACACAATTCAACATTTCACCCGCCTTCCAGCTCCCCCCCCCCCCCTCCCTAACAACCGTTAAAAAAAACCAAGAATAAAAAAAGAATAAACAACATTAAGAGCAAAGGTCACCACATAACCATTTCTGTCCAATGTAGCAACTCATGCTTCTAAAACTCAAAATTCACTGTAGCTCTGCTGACGATGGCTAGAAGTTGGCTATATAACAATACACCCGCAGTTGGTTGTGCAATCACACTGAGACAAAACTGTGATTTCAATCATTGTTCGCAGGCTTCGGATTTGCAGGTGAATGACTCAGCAAAATTGAATCAAAGACCAACTCGAGGGCAGTGCGAACAATACAACATGAAAAGATGTTGCTACATGCATACTCTCATAGAGGGGGGGGGGGGGGAGAGAGAGGGAGAGAGAGAGAGAGAGAGAGAGAGAGAGAGAGGGAGAGAGAGAGAGAGAGAGAGAGAGAGAGAGAGAGAGAGAGAGAGAGGGGGGGGGGAGGTGTGTGCAAAAGACAGAGTCGTTTTGGAAAGGTGCATTTTATAGGAAAGAACCCCGTGGAGTTTCTTTGGGGGAAGGGGGAGCAGAATGGGGGAGCGGAATGGGGGGTGGTAATGGGTAGGTGGTCGTTATTAAAAGACGGTTGCCAGGACTGGTTTGACTGTATTATCACACACACACACACGAACACACACACACACACGCGCGCGCGCGCTCGCACACACACACACACAATGTTATATATCTGACCTTTTTTCAATGGTCTCCAAGTCAGTGCCAATCTTGTTGGCAAGGGAGTCGTCTTTGCCTGTCAACATAAAATCTGTTAGTGTCTGATTACATTGAAGCTACGCAACATCACAATCAAAATCATTTGCTGGCAGAGCAATCATTTACAAAACGTTTACGTGCATACAGAAACACAGTCCCTTTTTTTTGTTGAGAGAGCGAGAGAGAGAGAAAGAGAGAGAGAGAGAGAGAGAGAGAGAGAGAGAGAGAGAGAGAGAGAGAGAGAGAGAGAGAGAGACAGAGAGAGAGAGAGAGAGAGACAGACAGACAGACAGACAGACAGAGAGATTCGACGGCAGCTGTGTGCAGAGGAGCATAAACAAAAGGATGAAATAAAAGAAACAAAGAAAAAGAAAGGAAAATAATCCAAGAAAGTACCTACGATGACAACTATTGCTTCCAGTTGCAGACACACACCAACTACCACATCCAGACATGGCGCTTTTGATGAGAGTATGCTTGAAACATTCTGGTCTGCACGACGGAACAGGGACACACATGTTATGGAAGGGCGCTGGCGACGCTTTTTTTCTCGAGATAGGTGTGACCAAATGACGTCTTTTCAACTTTCGTCATCCGAGAACTTTTCGTATTCACGACTTGCACTTTTACATGACACCGTGACCCAACAGACCCAAGGTGAAGGCCATACGTGGTGTTTGTTTGGTTTTTTTTTTGGGGGGGGGGGGGAGGCGGAGGCAGAACTTCCGGTTAGAAAACACGTGGAAACTTTACTACAACATAGACCGCTTTGAAAGACTGATCAGCAGAAGTCCTGTACGCCGTAACCTAGCTGTAACCACTGACATTACAAACGTAAATCCTCAGTGAAACGACCTCGTTTAAAAACATGACGTAATGATACCTTTGACGCGGCTGTGACGACAATTAAATTCTCAATTCTTGTCTAAAAGAACCGGAAGTTTGAGTTCCCCTCACAAATGGGAAAGCCGAGACTAATAATGGCGGCCACCATGCGCCAAGTCCCAAACACTCCTGCAAGTCGTGAATTCAAATCAATGTAATGTCTCAAGACTGAGCCGACAAGTTGAGAAAAGCAATGACATTTTATTTCTGCAAAGCAGCTGAATATGAAAAGAAAAGAAAGCGTACAGAAGTATGTTTGAGTCTTGCAAGACATTGTGAACAACGGATGGTCCCTTCGAAGAAAATAAAAATATCTGCTTTGAAGGTAGGGAGATTTTACAGCGCACACGTCAAAATGTAAGTCGCATTGGACAAGCGTATTGTTATTCTTCTTTCTTCGAAGGACCGTAGATTTGTTTGTGACAATTTTTCCGAGCTGCGCATGCATTTTTAGCTTACAGAAACCCATTTGAATACAAATCGCAAAGAAATTTGGATCGTTTGCTAAGGAACTGCAACGTCAATATGCCAAAACAACAATTTCTAGCACAAACTACAACACGTGGCTTGAAGTGTCACATCTTTTATATGTGGGTTTAGAAGAACTGTTCATAATTGTCATTGCACTCCGGCCCTGTTCTTCTCTTTGTCACACCCCCTGTTGACCGTTAGTTCTGTCGACGCAGTAGTAACTCGATCACACGAGAAGACAAACCTACTAAGGTAAGTACACAGTACAGTCTAGAGACATAGTGCCTGCTGCCGCGCGAGCCGAGAAAATTTTCCCTCTTTATCTTTGCTGTGCTGGCAGCAAAACCCCTCCGCGCGGAGGGGTTTCCAGACACATCGTACGTAGGGCGAGTAGAAACTCTCCTTCTAGACCTCCCAAACTCTAAGAAAATAAAGTCTCAGAAAGGGGTCTTCAAATGGAGGT
>NW_027127756.1:52500-62778 GCF_037325665.1 Littorina saxatilis | reverse complement strand
CCGCAGGGCAAGAGCGTCGACCAGACCAAAAGCAAGAAGTTCCTCCTTCGTCATGGCGTCCCTCAGGGCGGAGTCCTCTCCCCCACACTCTTCCTTCTCTTCATCGACGATCTGGTGTCTGAGATGCCCAAGGGGATCAAAGCTGCTCTCTACGCAGACGACCTTGTGATCTGGTGCAAGGAGGAGCACGCAAGTACTGCCACCTACAGAATGCAGCAAGCGGCAGATAGGCTGAACGCATGGGCAGAAGATTGGTGCGTCTCCATCAACAAGGAGAAATCCTCCACCACCCTATTCACACTGTCGCCAAAGCAGAAAGCCGGAACCATTAGGCTTGGTGGAACTCCTCTGAGAGAGGATGAAGAAGCAACGTACCTTGGTGTCACCTTTGATAGACGGCAGACCTGGAAACCACACATTGCACAGGCAGAGACGAAGGCCCGGCGCAAGCTAGCCATACTCAGGAAGCTGGCAGGTACCACCTGGGGAGCGAACGAGAAGATACTGAAGACAGTATACCAGGGAACAATCAGACCCCACCTCGAGTACGGCTCCACAGCGTGGTCAACCTCAGCCAAGACAAACCTGCAGACCCTTGACCGTGTGCAAAACCAGGCCCTCCGACTCATCACCGGTGCAATGAAATCCACGCCCATCAAGGAAATGGAGAAGCTTACCACCATCCAACCCCTCTGTCAGAGAAGAGAAGCCAAGACTATGGTACAGGCCGAGAAGCTCAAGTGCCTACCCGACCACCCCATGAAGCACAGACTGAGCAACCTCACCAAGAACCGGCTTAAACGGAGCAGTTTTGTACACGAGAGCAAGAGACTTTCTCGACAGTACAGGGAAGTCCTTCCACAGAACACTCTACCTCTGACTCAAGAAGAAGAGGAAACCCCCAAGGCAACAGAGAAACCAGGCATCCAGATCTGCACCAGTGTTCCACATGTTACCTCAGGAGAAGATCAGAATGACACAGCTCGACAGGCACTCACCTTAGCCCTGATCGACGAACAGTACCCAAAAGAGGCGTGGACCCATGTATACACCGATGGATCAGCAACTAACGCCGTGCTCAATGGAGGTGCAGGCATTCTTATCCAGTTCCCTGGGGGACATACAGCTACATCCAGCGTTGCCACTGGCAAACACTGCACAAACTATAAAGCAGAAGCAGAAGCTCTCATGCAGGCCGCCTCCTTCATTCAGGACTCCGCAGACCCTTGCTACCAAGTTGTCTTCCTCTCGGACGCCCTTTCAGTCCTTCAGGCCCTAGAGAACGACAAACTCCCACAGCTGGCCAAAGCATTACAGATGGTCAGACAAACCAGAAGAGTTGTCCTCCAGTGGATACCAGCACACTGTGGGATACCAGGAAATGAAAGGGCAGATGAGCTGGCAAAAGAAGGAGCCGTGGAAGACCAACCTGAAAACAGTGTCAGCTTTAGTGAGCAGAAGACAATCATCAAGGCATTGATGAGGCCAAGGACAAACAGAGATGACTACCACACAATGTCCAGAGAGCAGCAAGTCAACCTCATCAGGCTGCGTACTGGCCACAACAGGCTCAATGCTCACATGAACCGAAAGTTCAAGCTGGCGCCATCACCAACCTGTGCCTGCGGTCAAGAGGACCAAACAGCGGAACACATCTTACAGCGATGTCCCTTACTAGATGAGGAACGAAAAGAAGTGTGGCCGTCACCAACTCCCTTGCAGACCAAACTATACGGCAGTCGACAGGAGTTGGAGAAAACGACAACATTTATCACCAGTGCTGGACTGATTGTGTAACCTCTGCGAACGCCAAGAAGAAGAAGAAGAAGATCATAATTTTCATATTTTTAATGTTCAGAGCTTGTTTGTAATCCGAATATAACATATGTATATGTTTTTGGAATCAAACAAATGACGCAGAATAAGATGAAATTATGTTTGGATCGTTTAAAAAAAAAATTTAATTACAAGATTACGATTTTTAATGACCAAACTCTGTCATTATTTTTTAAGCCACCAAGCTGAAATGCAAAACCAAAGTCAGGCCTTTGTCGAACATTGCTTTGCCAAAATTTCAATCAATTTGATTGAAAAATGAGGGTGTGACAGTGCCGCCTCAACTTTTACAAAAAGCCGGATATGACGTCATCAAAGATATTTATCGAAAAAATAAAAAATATCCGGGGATATCATTCACAAGACCTCTCATGTCAAATTTCATAAAGATCGGTCCAGTAGTTTAGTCTGAATCGCTCTACACACACACACGCACAGACAGACAGACATACACACACACACACACACACACACAAACACACTTACAAAGACATACAGACACACACACACACACAAACGCACATATGCATACACGCACACAAACACACACACACACACCAACCCACCCTCCACACCCCACACACACACACACACACACACACACACATTTCCTGGTGAGAGAAACAAGTCATAATTTTCCTCTCTTGACCTCTTTACGTTTTAATATGAATACATTTGTGCAGTGATTGACTTTGTGTGGTGAGATACGTGTGCGATATAAATCCTCGTAAATAAATAAATAAATAGATAAATGAAAAGGAAAAAAATCTGTGAAGGAAAATGGCGTTTATTTTTGTACCGCTTATTCATTTACAAGTACGTCTTTGGACTCGGTAGTCTATCGTCTTTTCGGTTGAGCCGACGAACTTTTTATTTTCTTTCAAGACGGGCAAAGACGATCAGCACCAAGGACTGTCCGCAACTGTTTTGACTAACATGTACTGTATAACAAATTCACCGAAGTTGTATTACCTTGCAAGCAACTTAGACACAATCGCAGTTTTGTACATTTGTTATTATTTTGTTGAATGCTCCTTCCCTCATTCGTAAAGAAACGAAATAATAAGTGGATGTATTAATTGCTGAAACAGTCATATATTGGTCTTCATGTCATATATCCCCTCGTATTGATAATTTTCAACGAAATATATCGGCACAAAAAAAATTACAACAACAAACAATGCGAAAACATAATAGAGAAAACTACGTAAAACTTAATGGTATAGAGCCTGAATCAACAAAAAGCCTTTACATTAAAAATTATCACAGGGCACAGATTAACCAGGTTGACGGGAACGTGGATATGTTAGACAAATCTGAAATATTCTTTTGAACCAGTTTATTCTAGTCACAGACACCGGGTGCGTTGGCTGAAGAGGCTACTCACAATAGTGAGCGTCACCTTACACCGTTCTTGAGGCTTCCATTCAGGGCGGGATTCCTTTATGCTACTTTATGATCATTGAAGAGCGCTTATCAAGACACTTCTTGTGACACTTGAAACTTAATTGTTTATGGTGAATGACGTAATGGCAGGAAATGTATCAATTGTGTATGTACTTGATTTCTTGGAACGAACTAAATGGTTTAACTTTGAAAAAACCCTTTATGTCAGAACTATTTTAATAACTATAATTACAAGTACGTCTTTTGGACTCGGTATATATAAAACTAATTTATAACTAATTTTAACAGGGTGACCACAGAAATGTCCGATTTTTTCCTCAAAATTTAAATCCCTTATAATTGAATAATATACCCGAGTTCAAGGTTAATATTAGTACAATTAAACTCCTTTGGACCTGTAGATTATTGTACACCATTAGTTTTATAAGCCCCCAGGGTTGTGGACCTCAATTGCTCTTCTGAGGGAGATACACATTTCACCATTCCACCTATACTTGTAACGTCACAGCACGGACACTCTGGCACGTGTGTTACGCGTGATTGTTCTGAAAAGTGACTATTACATGATTGTTCTGAAAGTCTACTATTTATTTCATCGTAATCATGTAAGCCCTCATACGTGATTGTTCTGAAAGCTTACTAATTTACATGATTGTTCTGAAACTCTACTAAAGGTAAACTTGCTTCACCCGTGAAATGTTGTCAGATATGGAGCAATATGTATACTTTGTGTCTTCGTGGGTTTTTTGGGTGTTTTTTCTGTGTCCGAGACAGCTTCATAATGCGTGTTTGTGTGTGTTTGAGTTGATCCGTCTTCTGTGTGCGCGACAGCTTAAGATGTGTGTTTGAGTTGATCCGTCTCTCCACTCCCTTTTTTTTTAGGTGTAGGGGGTGGGGGAGGTTAATTCATATTAATTGACACTTTATCAAACCATTTGAATAATTCATATAACAAAATTCTGGTGGTTGCTGTGTAATAAAAAAAAAGTGTAACTGAAAACAGAGATGTGCTAATAAATTTAGCTTTCATGTGTGTGTATGTGTGGTGTGCGTGTGCGTATGTACTCAGTGCACTGGTGTCGGAAACGGGGGGGGGGGGCAGCTGGTCCTTGGGTGGGGGTGGGGGAAAACATGTCTTTTTGCCCCCCCCCCCCCTCCCCCCAACATTTAGGATGACAAAAATATTCACAGAGAGAGAGAGAGCGAGAGAGAGACAGAGAGAGAGAGAGAGAGAGAGAGAGAGAGAGAGAGAACAAGAACAAGATTTTATTCCTTTAAGGCCTTAGCCCCTTTCGGAAGGGGGCTGGTTGCACAAAAGTAAAGCGTGTGTGCAGCAGCAATCCACACACGCGTCGTTTCAAGTGAACAGAAGAAAAGACAATGTATAATCACAAAATACTAATGCTTAAACAGCATTTTCTAAACATTTAAATGAAAAATACAAGAACTTAGCTACATTGCAAAGTATAGTTTCATTTTTCACAGACAACAACAGTGCAAGTTTGAAGTTCGAAGGACATCTACAAAATTTTGCTGGAATAAATAGATTTTCCAGTGCAGGGCAGCATAAAACAAAATGCAATTCATCTTCAGTACTAGATTGACACAAACGACAGACCAAATTATTTTCACTTACAGCTTTATACCTTTCTGTATGTAAAGCAAGTCTGGAAATACCCAATCTAAATTTAACCAAAACATTTAAAATGTGTCTGTTTACTGGAATTGACAAGTATGTTTCTACAAGATTTGTTGTCTTAAAGGTACGGTACAATGCAAACCGGTCGCTAGTCTGAATATGATTATCCCACTCTTGCCACCGGCAGTCAATAATGCGTTGCTTAAAACATGCCAAAAACGAATTAATACAGGCTACACCTTGGTTAATCCATACATACTGAAAACCATATCGACACAGGCACAACCGTACCTGTGATGCCCAAGTAGATTTACCTCTGCTATCTAGAGTAAACAACATCGTATATGCTTTACGAGGTAATCTACTGTCATCCATTCTTGTCAGTTTCAGCCAGTATCTTATGCAACGTACATATGAATTTAAGTAAATGGGATAACGTCCAAATTCACCATATACAAGATCATTAGGAGTACGCCTGTCAACACCTAAAAAACGTTTTAAAGCAAACAAATGCACCTTTTCTACTGTTGCTGCCTGCATCAGACCCCATACCTCAGCACCATACTGAACAATAGGTTGAACTTGTGAGTCAAAAAGCTTGATAAAAACATCCAAAGACAATCTATCGAATTTATACAAATTACTCATAATACACAGTGCTGCACGTTTTGCTCTGGCAACTAGATCTTGACAAGCAAAATTAAAGCTTAATTTGGTAGAAAAATTAATACCTAAATACTTGTATGCATTTACTACCTCCATTCTTTGCCCACCAAAATACCAAACTTCACGAGCAGCTAGATATCCACCTTTACGAAAAACCACGATGTTACTTTTCCCCATGTTTACTTTAAGCTCAAGGCGCTGTGAAGCAGAATATATAGACTATGTAGTTGTGACTGCAGACCAACAACAGTTTCAGACAGCAAAGTAATATCATCGGCAAACAGTAGAATGAACAATTCAACAATGTCAGGGTTTAAAGTAATACCATGCCTACCATTATCAATGATATCCAATGCCAGCTCATTTATAAATAGAGCGAATAAAATTGGACTGCACACGTCTCCTTGCTTCACACCTTTTGTACAGTTAATGAAATAAATGGTTTAATTGGGGAATTTTTTAAAGCAGCTAGCGAAGATGTGGTGTTGTTTTTAGTGAAACTGTTTAACGCTTTGTTTGATGAGGGAATCTATCCACAGAACTGGTACGATTCAGTTATTGTACCGTTATTTAAGAAAGGAGATAGAAATGATACTAACAACTATAGGGGAATTTCATTGTGTGATATATGTAGTAAATTGTATGGTACTGTTGTTAATAATAGACTTAAAGAGTGGACTGAATTACATAATATTACAGGTGAATGTCAGGCTGGTTTCAAACAAAATTATTCTACTGTTGACCACATCTTCACTCTGCTTGCTGCTGTACAGAAACAATTTTCTAATAATCGCAAACTTTATGTAGCTTTCATTGATTTTGAGAAATGTTTTGACAGTATCTCATGCAGACTGCTCTGGCCAATTTTGATTAAAAATGGTATAAAGGGAAAGTTGTATAGATGTATTAAAAGTATGTATGCAGTGGTCAAGGCTAAAATACGATGTGGTGCTCAACTAACAGAGAGAGAGAGAGAGAGAGAGAGAGAGAGAGAGAGAGAGAGAGAGAGAGAGAGAGAGAGAGAGAGAGAGAGAGAGAGAGTTGATAAACAAAATACTCCCCCCCCCCACACACACACACACACACACAAAAGTATATGGTCTCGCGTGCAAGAACTTTATAGCCCAGACTCCCCACCCATATCGCTACCCCGGCCATCTCCTCACGTCTCTCATCCCCTCTCCACTTGAATTTTTAGTTCATAAAAATAAAAAATAAAAGTTTCATTAATTTGTGAACATTATTTGTTGTGCCTTTCGTCTTTAAAGGGCCAAAAAGTAGCTTCCATTTTCTTTCTTTACCATGCCTTTCTATCCCTTTTAGTGACCTGGCCACATAGCATGGCAAAGAGGAAAAATCAAAAATTTCTATGTGTCCCTTTAATACCTGTAATTACAATTTAGAGTTGGGAATACTCAAGAAGAATCATTACATTTTTGAAGATTATAAATAATTTTTGTCTTTGAACATTTAATTTCAATTTTGAGTTGAGAACAATAAAGAAGACATGTTCAATGTATGAAACGTATTACTTGTTGAGATTGTATTCATTGGGTGGGGGTATACATATCAATTTCATGGAAGGACAATGAGTGCTGTGAACTGTGACTTGGAGGACTATGGGTGATGTGTGGTGGGTGTGAGCGATGGTAGAGGACGTGTGATTGGCGGGGGGGGGGGGGGGGGGTAAGAGTGAAATGTTTGACGACTGTTTATCTGTATATGTATCAACGTTTATATGTATCAACGTATGTTTGAGGTTGTAATGTTTGTGCGGGTGTTATAATGCAATATGTAGCCGTATGAGGGTTCCAGCGTGTGAGTTGTACATGGCCGGGTGCTAGAGTGCTGCATGAATGAGTAAGTGCATGTGGAGTTGTATGGCTGGGTGAATTGTGGGTTGCGTACGTCCGAGGGGCACATGTAGCCTGTGTGTCTGAAGTAGTGGGTGTGTTTGCGTAAGGGTGTGCTGATATTGAACTTCAGTTGTGTTTTGTAAATGTCTATGTATCAGTGTATTATGTCTTGCCACACACATGCCAAATTTCCTTGTATTGATGATGACAATAAAACTTCTTGTATCTTGTATATTGTATCTTGTATCTTAAGATTTAGTATCATTGTATCAAAATATTGTTCCATTTACGTACAGACATACACACAGACAGACGGACAAAGTGAATCCAGTATACCCCCTCCAACTTCATTGGGCTGGGGTATACATATCATTGTCATCATTTTCACGAGTTTTCATTCACAAACATCTGGGAAATAAATCTCATGTTCCCCATGCAATAACCCGAGGTGGTGAATTGGTTTGAGCTTTCAGGTGAAACGTGGATTGTCAAAGTAAAAGCCAATCAGGCTGATTGTTTGATGTGTGGAACCATCGCGGCTTTGGATTTGTGTTTCCGAGGACAACAATTGTAAGCATTCACTCTCAAAGACCCAATCAATGTTGATAATTACCGCGGGGACTCATAGTCAATTTGCAACTTATCTCTGTAATCGCAAAATCCACAACGAAAAGTCATAAACACTTAAAAGAAAAGAAATATGCTCAACACCTACTGAACTCACAGGTATGATCGCAGCTCTGTACATTTTCAGACTGGAAGAAAAGCGTCAACAAGCTACGTTTGACGTCACATACAAGTTTGACGTGTTATCTCGTGCTACTGTGAGGATGCTTTGTGGCCCGGAGTTGGATTCTAAAAATTCGTCTCTCTGTGGGTTATTGTGCATTTTGTTGCACAACCAAAATGATGACAAAAACGATGTTTGGTGGCTTGTCGTCAGACCAGCATTTTGTTGTTGGTCCTCGGGGAGCATATCGCCTTTTGTCTCATATTTATCAACCGCGGCCTTCGGCCTTGGTCGATAAAGATGAAACAAAAGACGATATGGTCCCCTTGGACCAACAAAAAAGCTGGTCTGTCAACAAGTCACCAAACATCTTATAATATCACTTAAGATTTAGTATCATTGTATCAAAATATTGTTCCATATACACACAGACATACACACAGACAGATGGACAAAGTGAATCCAGTATATATACCCCCCTCCAACTTCGTTGGGCAGTGGAATTCATATTGTTCTATATCTGACAACATTTCACGGGTGAAGCAAGTTTACCTTTAGTAGAGTTTCAGAACAATCATGTAACTTAGTAAGCTTTCAGAACAATCACGTATGAGGGCTTACATGATTACGATGAAATAAATAGTAGACTTTCAGAACAATCATGTAATAGTCACTTTTCAGAACAATCACGCGTAACACACGTGATTAAGCTTGCAGTGTCACAGTGGGCAAGAGTTTACTGTGTTGGAGAAGCCACACTGCGTATTTCACGTGCTTTTTCTTGGAATGTTGTCACTTATCACTGTACTTAAATCGGCTTTGTAGCCATTTGTAATCGTGGAAACAGGAGCTAAGTCTGTTAGTGAATCACTTTGAAAGTCAGGCATTTCAATGCATGAATCAATTCCCACATGTGTTCTCCTTTGCTCTGCTCTTTGCTCTACTCTTCTTATGTCTGGGCGGATCTTTGCTGCAGACTTGTTTCTCCACTGGCCGGTGGTAACAGTAATGGCGGCTTCTTGGTCATGTTGACTGGCGCTCAGTCGAAGGACAAACACTGTGTCCTCTTCCTCTCCAGCAACGTTCAACGATTTAACATGGTGGTTCAACAGAAGGGTGGCTATATAGAATGGCTTCAACATATGTTGGTATTCCAACAATGGTTATCCTGGTGAGTTTAAACCAAACATTTGGAGAGCTGTCAAGTCGACATGTCTCTCGCCAAGGGACACCACTCCGTGTGTGTGTGTGTGTGTGTGTGTGTGTGTGTGTGTGCCTGTGTCTTGGTCTGTGTCTGTTACTGTGTCTGTTCTTATGCTATGTCTGTATCTGTGTTTCATTACTGGTTTAATTGTTTGTTTCATTGTTTTCCTCTGTTTGAGCCTTTATCGCGTCCAGGTACTCGGTCACCTGATCTTTACGCTTTCTCTGCTCTGTGCAGACTAACTCCACTGTGTTGTATTTTTGGTACGCTTTTTCGCGAATTACAGAGTAGGAACTGGCTTCCTTATATGCAGACAGAAGCTCCTTATACTGTGTCTCCCATCTGGTAGAATCTGAAAAGTAGAACCATATTGCCTGGCATATAAAAGACAGTAAGATAAATAGTGTCGTTCTGAAAACTGAAACCTTGGAAATGATACATCATTTCTACAACGCATCACGGTAAACAACATTGCTTAACATTTTGTCATGCCATGTTCTGGCCTTTCGGAATATTGTTTGCTACATTCAGCCAATAATTGTGGAAGGATGGACCTTATCTCCATGGGTGTGGGGAAAACGTATATAATTATCTAAACATACAACCAAACGGATGCTTTTCAAACTATACATTTTTACGGGTAATTAGTTGTGCTTTTTCTCAGATGGTTGATGCTATACATTATTACGACTACGCAGACTTTTGCATCATGACCTTACCCGTGGGAGCAGCTCCTGTACGAAGCTGTGACCGGTAGAGTTTGGCCAGACGATGAATGCGGGTCATCTCCGCACCAGCGTTGACGTGTTTTTGTGCCCTGGCGTCCAGCGAAGGGAGAAATTCAGTTTGTCCAGTGGCTAGCCAGCGCAGGACCCCTGAGCTAGACAACAAACTGCCCAGAATGGTCCCTGTCCTCTCAAACTCCTTCTGATACAGGAAA
>NW_027127756.1:0-50000 GCF_037325665.1 Littorina saxatilis | reverse complement strand
CAATTAGATCAAGCTTAAGGGTCTATTATTAGAGCTTTTGCAGTCAGCACTCTGATTTCCGAGAAACGAAACATATGAAAGGTATCATTGTGGTTGGGAAATCGATGTTGCAGAGACCTAGGCTAATTTTAGAACAAGGATATCATGCGTGAGGATTTTAGCTCCTGAAAACTGGTTTTCCTGTGAAAGTGGTTAATCTCTGCCCTGTGTTTATTTTTAATGTAAATGCTGTTTGTAGCTTCATGTTCTTTATTATTAAGTTTTACGTCGTTTTCTTTGTATGTTTTGGCATTGTTTGTTTGTTGTTTGTTGTTTTTGTTTTTATTTGTACCGATATGTCGTTGAACAATATTCTTACGACGGGACATATAACATGAAGACCTATATCTGACTGTTTCAGCAATACATCCACGCTGACATGAGTGTTACGGACAATTTGTTTTCTTAAATAAAGAGAGACTTAGAACCCCGACTATTGACAAAAACACTTGACGATTGATTATACTGGACCACATAATTATACCGATGTTCCTTTAAGTAATTCCAAGTCAATTTGATGTATTTTTTTTTAAACGTGGTTTTGCTTTCTTCTCATAAATCGAGTTCGTTCCTCTCAGTGGAAAGCTAGCATCAACAAGAGTCGCACTACCCAGTTGTGTGCGTGTTTTGATGTAATCAGCCACCTGCACTTCTGGCAGAAAGACCGAGATCTTTTTCGGGCCACAGTGGTGACACGGGGGTGGAACACGGATACCTTCTCTGAGTGGTCCCATAAATATGAACCGTCCCGGCCCGGATTCGAACCCCTGACCAGACGGCCACAAGTCGAGAGCTCTCCTAACTGAGCTACCGATTTGTGTCCACAATGCGAGAGAATTCTCCTCATTTTTGTAAACTCAATAAAAAATGTTTTAGGCTTAAAGGCAGAGTAAGCCTCCCGTAAACCATCACAGATACGGTCAGGCTTTTACACACAGTACAAACACCCTTTCATTTAAACACTCACCAATTGAGAACATCCTAGGTGCCCTCCGTAAAGAGCGAACAATTTTCAAAGAATTTATTTTTGCGTGGTTTATCTTACCCCTGAGCCATCGTGAACCCGTGTGATCCAGTTTTCCCCCTTTTCACAATCAGTCGTCATAGTTAGTCATTTGAATGCGACTCGACGTGAGCTTATCTACAATAGCACGTTTTTTATGCACGAAACAACGGCTGTGGTTCACAAGAACTCTAGCGATGGCTTTTGACTGTTGAGAGGAACGGCGATTTGCACTGATAAACCGGGCCGTCGTCTGCTACGACCCTTGCGTGACCCTGCTTCCGGGCTTTTCTTTTTTTAAACTTTCCCAACTTCGAATTGTTCTGATCTTGTCTTGATGAAAAACGATTTCTTTTATGATTAAAGAATGTTTGTGTAACAAGCTGTCAATTTATTATTTAGATTTTAAAAGTTAGGTCTAGCGCAAAAACGAGGCGCCATTGTTCTTCAGGGCCAAGTCCACGAAAATAAATTCTTGGAAAATGTCTCACGCTCGACAGAAAGCAGCCAGGATGTTCCCGTTCGGTGAGCGTTCAAATGGAAGTATGCTTGTACTGTATTTAGACGCTCGGGGAGCTCTGTGATGGTTTACGGGAGGCTTACTGTGCCTTTAACATAAGAATCAAACAGAAATGTGCACAGAAATGTCTTAAATATCTTACATGTAAATAGGAAAAAC
The DNA here is from genome assembly GCF_037325665.1 of Littorina saxatilis. Lineage (NCBI taxonomy): Eukaryota > Metazoa > Mollusca > Gastropoda > Littorinimorpha > Littorinidae > Littorina > Littorina saxatilis. Next base: position 48,279 of record NW_027127756.1, on the reverse strand, counting down.
AAACTTACCATTATGCTTGACGTAAATGTTGTTCGTGCTTGTGCGAACTACCATGTATGCTGTCCACCAAGCCGCGTAACGACTGCAATGTTGTGCAATAACTCATTGGCTTTTTGCCCCACCAGCAAACGTATTGATCTGGCTGGTCAAAACAATTAGTTTCCCAGAAAGCCCAGTTCAGGTGCAATTTATCGATCGTAACGATGGAAGAGCAAGTCACACCTTCTCAGCCCAGCAGAGGATTCAGCTGACCCAGTTTGTCCTGCGAGTGCACCAGCACTGACTCTGGTTACCAGGGCAGTGCAAATACAAAATGGCGGCTAGCAGAGTCTCATTGTCTCTGGCAAGTGATGTTTCTTGGAGATTATTTTTTATCAATCGTTGTCTGATCTCTTTTTTAAATCGCTTTCTTTGTATGTTTTGGCATTGTTTTTGTTTTGTTTTTGTTTTTTGTTTTTTGTTAATTTTTATATTTAGTCAAGTTTTGACTAAATATTTTAACATCGAGGGGGAATCGAAACGAGGGTCGTGGTGTATGTGCGTGTGTGTGTGTGTGTGTGTGTGTGTGTGTGTGTGTGTGTAGAGCGATTCAGACTAAACTACTGGACCGATCTTTATGAAATTTGACATGAGAGTTCCTGGGTATGAAATCCCCGAACGTTTTTTTCATTTTTTTGATAAATGTCTTTGATGACGTCATATCCGGCTTTTCGTGAAAGTTGAGGCGGCACTGTCACGCCCTCATTTTTCAACCAAATTGGTTGAAATTTTGGTCAAGTAATCTTCGACGAAGCCCGGACTTCGGTATTGCATTTCAGCTTGGTGGCTTAAAAATTAATTAATGACTTTTGTCATTAAAAATCTAAAAATTGTAAAAAAAAATAAAAATTTATAAAACGATCCAAATTTACGTTTATCTTATTCTCCATCATTTGCTGATTCCAAAAACATATAAATATGTTATATTTGGATTAAAAACAAGCTCTGAAAATTAAATATATAAAAATTATTATCAAAATTAAATTGTCGAAATCAATTTAAAAACACTTTCATCTTATTCCTTGTCGGTTCCTGATTCCAAAAACATATAGATATGATATGTTTGAATTAAAAACACGCTCAGAAAGTTAAAACAAAGAGAGGTACAGAAAAGCGTGCTATCCTTCTTAGCGCAACTACTACCCCGCTCTTCTTGTCAATTTCACTGCCTTTGCCATGAGCGGTGGACTGACGATGCTACGAGTATACGGTCTTGCTGAAAAATGGCATTGCGTTCAGTTTCATTCTGTGAGTTCGATAGCTACTTGACTAAATATTGTATTTTCGCCTTACGCGACTTGTTTACATATATGTTGCTGAACAATATCTATACGAGGGGAAATGTAACATTAAGACCTATATCTGACTATTTCAGCAATACATTCACGCTGACATGAGTGTTACGGACAATTTTGTTCATGAAAAAGAGACTTTGAAAAATATCAAACTTCGACACCTGAACAAAAGCACTTCAGATTTAACATGTACGCTTATTTCAGGCAGATCCTGAGGATCTTATGTCCTGATTTGTTTCTGATGATGAAACTAGGGTACATCATTTTTAGCCTGAAACAAAGTAGCCGTTTATGTCGTAGGGACACCAAGGTTCTTCCCCAATAAAGAAGGTAGGGGTCATCTCCCCTGAAAAAGTTGTGTTGGACGCAGAGGGTTATTTTCCCGTTGGACTAAGTTCCAAAAGATGAGACAGTAAACAGTGATTTCTATTTCATATTACAGAGACAGGAGCATATCAAGGCTGAACACTGAGGAACGCTCTGCGGAGGGGTGTTCTTCCGTTAAGACAACGCTTCTGCCCGAAATCCCTTGGTTTCCATGGCGACAAAACATGAATGCGGCTTGGAGGTCGCTTACCATCCGCGAGATTTGGCATTCTCTAACTATAATGTTTACAAACATGAAGAAGTACCTCATGGTCGAGAACTACGAAACGGACAATAACCTCATGACTGCCTTTGGGGACTTCCTACGTTTGCAATACCAAAGCTTGTGCAGAAACACCAACAGGGCTCTGAGACTCAGATGAAACAAGTGTTCGGGGGTTCGGAGAGACCATTTTGAAATGTAAACTTGCTCTAGTCTTGTAAGTCACCTGCTTCCTAGTTGGGCTCGGTACTATTCAGTTGGTCCTCATATGTAAGCACACACATATATATCATAAGTCAAAAAGGTGTGTGTGTGTGTGTGTGTGTGTGTGTGTGTGTGTGTGTCGGAGTGTGTTTGTGTGTGTGTGTGGGGGGGGGGGCGGGTGTGTTTGGGGGGGGGGGCGGGGGCGTGTGTATGTTTGTGCGCGTGCGTGCGGGCGTGAGTGTGTGTGAGAGTGAGAGTGTGACCTTGAAAAAAACAGCTGACTTCATCTGTGCAAAACTCCTCGTTCCTAAGTTTATAAAAACCAAATGGCTGTGTCAGGCCGCACACACCAGTGGGTGAGCAATGCTGTGTTAGCAGGAAACTTGCTCGGGATCCACGGAGGCCTGGCTAGGGCACGAGACAGAAACTGCCAAACTGCAAAAAGTGGACCATTTTTACGTTGGCGCGTGGGCAAGCCTGGTCGGGAAAGATGAAAAATTCGTTATGCACGTGCAGGGGGGATGTGTTGAGAGTGAACTGTTGTCACCAGTTAGGCTTTATAGACCCGGGATTTTCCGCTAGCCACCATCTTCTCACTATGTCTCCCAGACGAACGGTGACCACCTTCAACAAAGCCCGGGCCATCGCATGGCTGCACGACGGCGTAAGCAAGCGAGAAGTGGGCAGACGACTTGGAGTGTCCCATTCTGTCGTGGTCAGGCTGCATCAGAAGTTCCAGGCCACCAACAGCGTTCTGGCGAGGCCCAGGTCAGGACGGCTTAAGAAGACAACAGCGTGAAGATCGCTTCATCAGAATACAAGCTCTGCAGCAGCGAGGCACCACTGCAAACATCATCAGGGGCCAGCTGAGGGTGGCGACAAACACCAACGTCAGCACGAAAACCATCCGGAAACGCCTGCACGAAGTTGGCCTGCGATCACGTCGTCCAGCTGTACGGCCACGACTGACAGCAGCTCATCGCCAGGCTCGTTTGGCGTTCTGTCACAACCATGCCAGGTGGACACGCCAGCAATGGGCCGATGTGCTGTTCAGCGATGAGTCCCGCTTTAATCTGCACCATCATGACCGTCGGACTCGTGTGTGGAGGCGTCAGTGTGAGCGGTACAACAACGGCCTGGTGCAGGAGAGGGTAGCCTTCGGCGGGAGCTCCATCATGGTGTGGGGGGCCTTCGGTTTTCGACACAGAACCCCCCTCTACCACATTGTTGGCAACCTGACAGGCCTGCGCTACAGAGATGAGATTGTCGCCCCTTTGGTTCTACCCGCTCTACACCAGATTGGTGTGCAGGCTGTGTTCCAGGACGATAACGCGACACCTCACAGAGCGAGGCTGGTCAACAACTTCATCCAGCAGGCTGGTGTCACCAGGATGAACTGGCCGGCCTGCAGCCCTGATTTCAACCCCATCGAGCACCTGTAGGATGAGCTGGACAGGCGAGTGAGGAACAACCACCCACCCCCAAGGAACCTGCAGCAACTGCTTCAGTTCCTTCAAATCGAATGGCAGGCCATTCCTAAGGCCTTCAGCAGGAAGCTGGTAAACTCGATGCGGAACAGGACTGCAGAAGGCATCGCAAAACGCGGCGGACACACCCATTACTGAACTGTTCGGAACTTGCACATTTTGTTTTCGACCCCCTTGTTGTTTCAGAGCTTGTTGACACGTAATGCTTGAATGAAATGTCACCATATTTTGGAAAAGGATTGCAGAGATAATGAATTAAACATGTTACAAATTTGATTCAATTTTGTTGGGTGGGTTGGAAGCTGTGTTTGTTTGCGTAAGTGGTCCCTAACTTTTTCCTATGAGTGTATTTATTCCCGTGTAATTTTAAGACTGTTTACTTGACTTTCTGAATCATCTTTTGCGTTATAGATTTCTTTTACCGGGATCACATGACCGCCGCTCAAATAAGTACCCTCAAAACCGCCGGACAAAAACGGAAGGGAGCACTTCACAATCGACGAAAAACCACAATAGGCAAAACTTTGCAACTTTTACATACAAGATAAACGTCAAATCAATTATCTAGCCACAACATATGAGTGTTTTGTTTAGTTAGCTTGCATAATTATTACGTCTGCTATGCTATTCTTACTGATAAAGGTGTCGATCGCATGAGCGGTCAAAAAGTGAGTTGTTTGTCAATGTTGAGGGGTATCATAATAATAAACAAGTCGCGTAAGGCGAAAACACAACATTTAGTCAAGTAGCTGTCGAACACACAGAATGAAACTGAACGCAATGCCATTTTTCAGCAAGACCGTATACTCGTAGCATCGTCAGTCCACCGCTCATGGCAAAGGCAGTGAAATTGACAAGAAGAGCGGGGTAGTAGTTGCGCTAAGAAGGATAGCACGCTTTTCTGTACCTCTCTTTGTTTTAACTTTCTGAGCGTGTTTTGAATCCAAAGATATCATATCTATATGTTTTTGGAATCAGGAACCGACAAGAAATAAGATGAAAGTGTTTTTAAATTGATTTCGACAATTTAATTTTGATAATAATTTTTATATATTTAATTTTCAGAGCTTGTTTTTAATCCAAATATAACATATTTATATGTTTTTGGAATCAGAAAATGATGGAGAATAAGATGAACGTAAATTTGGATCGTTTTATGAATTTTTTATTTTTTTTTTACAATTTTCAGATGTTTAATGACCAAAGTCATTAATTAATTTTTAAGCCACCAAGCTGAAATGCAATACCGAAGTCCGGGCTTCGTCGAAGATTGCTTGACCAACATTTCAATCAATTTGGTTGAAAAATGAGGGCGTGACAGTGCCGCCTCAACTTTCACGAAAAGCCGGATATGACGTCATCAAAGACATTTATCAAAAAAATGAAAAAAATGTATGGGGATTTCATACCCAGAAACTCTCATGTCAAATTTCATAAAGATCGGTCCAGTAGTTTAGTCTGAATCGCTCTACACACACACACACACACACACACAGACACACGCACATACACCACGACCCTCGTCTCGATTCCCCCCTCGATGTTAAAACATTTAGTCATAACTTGACTAAATGTAAAAAAAAGCGCTGCACTTTAGCAATAACTTGTTGGATTACTTTGAAACTTTCCTCATATTATGCCAACGTGCTAGATTTTCTTCGAGCTAAACTGTAACAGGAATTTGTTCAAATGTTATGTTATGTTCCGGAAAAAGGTTTTAAACCAATCACATGTACCGGATTGTTCATGTGTGTCTACACAAAAACTCGACTTCGCATGTCAACAGATAATTGATTAAATGCAGGTACTGCCTTAGCTTAAATTGTGTGTAAACACTGGCAATTAAATTGCTAGTCATGCAAACACATGAGAAACAATAACACGTTCAAGTTGTTTCGCAATGACAGCTGTTGTCGCCGCATATCTTTCAAAAATCAATGGGGCTGCGATCACGCTCGGCTATGCATCGCTGTGGCACAGTAATCAACACAGAAAAAACACATGCAGATACACACACAAACACACACAGACAGACAGATAGACAGAAGGACAGCCGGACAGACAGACAGACATACACACACACACACACACACACACACACGCACACACACACACGCACGTTCGTGTGTCTGCAAGCGGTCTACCAAGCCGGCAGGAAACGTGGTGTTGTACACGCACGGTTACTGCAATCATTCATACATTCTACTCATTTGGTGTCTTTTCCCTGCAACAATATTGATCTTTTTTCCGAGAAAAATTGTACTCAGTCGAAACGCATGCTGTTCTTTACACACACACACACACACACACACACACACACACACTATTATCGCGACTCGATTCCCAATCTACCCGCAAAACAATTCCACTCATTGCAATGAAGACAAAAACGACTGGAAAACACACTCACACACACATTAAATAACATAACAATTAATTTTGTAGTTGCCTAACGGGTTCTTTCGCGTAATATTTGTTGTCTAATTAACTATATATATCATAAATACGAATTTGAAAAGGACCTACTATTTTGATTCAGGAAACTGTTACCTCTTTGCGCCTACTTTTCCGGACAAGTTATCTGTCCAGTCGATTTTGAGGGTACCCTCATTTGAGCGGCGGTCACGTGATCCCCGTAAAAGAAATCTTTAATCCGAAAGGTGATCCAGATAGCCAGGTGAACGGCAAAGTGAACGGCCTTAGCTGGCATATAAAGTTTAGATGAAATGACATTGGAATGAATGCCTTAATTTGGGTGCGAAATCGGTTGCAATAGTTTTTTTGGCGAAGTTTACTACACAGTACAATGAAAACAACGCATCTACACATTGTTGGACACGGATTTTGTTTGAAAAACTCGGCTCAGCATTATTTTTGGCGTGACAGCGCTATCGGACCACGCATCCTAAATACCTAAATAAATTTAAAAAAAACGCTTCTGGTTTTATATAGATTCATCCCGTGTAAATAAAGTATTTGAATTTGAAATTGTGATCTTTAAAACATTGTTTTAGTTTTTCTCAAAGCATAATAATGTCGATAATACGTGGTTTTGTTTTGAACACAAACGATTTGTTTTAAAGTTGTTGTTGTTGTTGTTGTTGTTGTTGTTGTTGTTGTTGTTTTTATCAATATGTGAGCTAAAAGCAGCTGGTCTTTTTACATTTAGTCAAGTTATGACTAAATGTTTTAACATCGAGGGGGGAATCGAGAAGAGGGTCGTGGTGTATGTGTGTGTGTCTGTGCGTGTGTGTGTGTGTGTAGAGCGATTCAGACTAAACTACTGGACCGATCTTTATGAAATTTGACATGAGAGTTCCTGGGTATGAAATCCCCATACGTTTTTTTCATTTTTTTGATAAATGTCTTTGATGACGTCATATCCGGCTTTTCGTGAAAGTTGAGGCGGCACTGTCACGCCCTCATTTTTCAACCAAATGTGACCCTCCACCACGAAATGAGTCGCATGTCACCTCGCGCGGTTCTGCGCTAGGCTTAATATAAGACAGGGGAGTGTCTGGTAACAGTGTGAGGGTCACCTTAGTCACAGGCTTATAACTCAAACAATTGTCCCTCTTTTCTAAAACGGTTTTCACCACCGGATAGAGCATAAAAAACTCTTTAGGAAAATGTAAAAATATGAAAATCATGCAAAGGTGACATGCGACTCATTCCGTGGTGGAGGGTCACAAATTGGTTGAAATTTTGGTCAAGTAATCTTCGACAAAGCCCGGACTTCGGTATTGCATTTCAGCTTGGTGGCTTAAAAATTAATTAATGACTTTGGTCATTAAACATCGGAAAATTGTAAAAAAAAATAAAAATTTATAAAACGATCCAAATTTACGTTCATCGTATTCTCCATCATTTTCTGATTCCAAAAACATATAAATATGTTATATTTGGATTAAAAACAAGCTCTGAAAATTAAATATATAAAAATTATTATCAAAATTAAATTGTCGAAATCAATTTCAAAACACTTTCATCTTATTCCTTGTCGGTTCCTGATTCCAAAAACATATAGATATGATATGTTTGGATTAAAAACACGCTCAGAAAGTTAAAACAAAGAGAGGTACAGAAAAGCGTGCTATCCTTCTTAGCGCAACTACTACCCCGCTCTTCTTGTCAATTTCACTGCCTTTGCCATGAGCGGTGGACTGACGATGCTACGAGTATACGGTCTTGCTGAAAAATGGCATTGCGTTCAGTTTCATTCTGTGAGTTCGACAGCTACTTGACTAAATGTTGTATTTTCGCCTTACGCGACTTGTTCTATACAATTCTCGGTACAATCCCATATTTTCATTTCGTGGCATCTGTTTCTATCGACACCAAAAACTTTGTTTTTGTGTGTATTTGTTGTTTGTTTGTATTTTGGCACAGAAATAAACACAAATATAAAAAGGTCAAGTTTGATTTATCTGTCAAGACATTTTAAAACAGCTCAGCGACTACCCGAAACAGTCTAAACAATAGTGCTTAATATCATGCTTTTGGTACCGTTTTCATTGACCAGCGTTTTAAGCGCAGTGTCACATGGATATTTGAAAAGCATACCTACCATTTTGATGAATACAAATGCTGCTTCTTGGTTCGTTCTTGTGTCTGCAGGCAGTCTACCGAACCGAGATGAAACTGTGTGTTTTATACAAGCAGTTGTGCAATCATTACCGTAAAGTACCGAGTACAAGCCCACCCCCGTCTGCACGAATTTCGGACAAAAGTGGGGGGTGGGCTTATACTCGGTACTTGACCCTATGCACGCACATATTCTTCATTGCAATGGAAACATGATTCATATAATGATACCATCTGGTATGTAACGTGTTATGTTTGTTCAAACAAAAGCAAATGTGAAGCAACATGAAGATATTTTGTGTATAATAAAATTGTTAAACTCGCAGACAGACATACGTAAGGCTTACACACCATCACTGGTGAACATGAACACATTGAAAGCATGTCTATTCAACAAAAACGGCATTTATTCAAAAACAACTTAAAAAACTTGAACTTCAACTTGAAACTTAAAGTTAAACTTGAAAAACAAAACAACTTGAAACTTTCAACAACAATCGTCAACTGTCTACATTGCTTCATCAGAGTCTGAAGCAGGTGATTCTTCATCACTATAGTCAGACTGGCGTCGCTTGCGTTCTCCTCGGCAGCAGCAGCAGCAGCGGCGTCGCCGTCGTGAGGAAGTGCCACCCCGATCTCCTCTGGGAACCACTCCAGGATCGCTGCCGTCCAGGGCATTGGACACACCGCACCTGAGGAAGGCCTTGGTGAGGATGTCACGTCCAACGCCGTCCCATGCTCTCCCCACCCAGTTGACGACGTCCTGGCGGGTGGGCTGCCTCAGGTTGCCTGCAGCAGTGGGGGGGTCTGGGCTCTGCCATCTACGTTACCCAGCTGTTGCGCACCCGATCCTGCACAATCAGAATCAGGAACCGCTGTCAGATCTTCCGTTGAATGTCAAAGAGAAATTATGGAGCAACAATTGTCATTCCACTGCACAACTCCAAAAAGATGGCCACACACGCACGCACACACACACACACACACAAACAAGCACACACACAAACATATTAACACACACACACACACACACACACACACACACACACACATACACACACACATTAAACTTAAAGTCTCATTTACCTTGAAAGGCTTGACGATGCCGATGTCGATGAGTTGGGCGAGGGCTGTGCAACCAGCAGGCACGAGCACAAGGTCCACGTCCTGCTCGAACATCAGCTACCCTGTGAGCGGCGTAGTGGTCCAGCAGAAGCAGGCGCCGAGTCTCTGAGGGGCCAAGCACACGCTCTGTCCAGGACAAAACTTGGTCTCGTGTCATCCAGCCATTCCGTGTCGCTGTGACGCGGACGTTGGCTGGAATCTGGAGATGCTGGCGGACACGGCGAGGAATCTCTCCAGTGCGTTCTTTGAAGATCAGAAACGCTGGCAGTTTGCTGCCGTCAGCAGCGGCACAGAGGGCCACTGTGAAACCCTTCTTCTCTAGCTCTGCTTTCGTTGTCTTGATGCGCACCCGCTTTGATCCTTTGATCTCATTTGTGCGGTTGGGTGGCGTGTCAAACCTGACCATTGTTTGGTCCATGTTTAGCATTTGTCACATGTGGCGGTGACGAAGTCGTAGGATATTTTTTCTGAAGTGCAGGAGCTGCTCCTCAAAATCTGCCGGCACCTTCTGGTTACTGGACGTACAGAGGCGAATGGATACATGGTGCCGTTTTTTCCACCTTTGTAGCCACATGTTTGACGCATCAAAGTCTTGAAGGTTCAGACCCGCTCCTATTTGTCGCGCTTTTCTCTGCAAGTCTTTATTTCAAACAACTCGCCCTTCGCTTCTTTCTTCTTGAAGAAACTCAAAAAAGTATCACCTCCAACTCCTCCGACTTCACAGTCCGACCAGGGTGCAGTTTCAACTTTCGCTTTTCTCTGCCAGTTTCATGCTGCAGAAGGACATCTCTGTTAGCTCGCCACATCCTAATTTGTTTTCTGTCCACACCAAACTCTTCGGCCGTGGCACTGACATTCCCGTGTCTGTCAAGGTGCTCCAGAGCAGTCAACTTGAATTCTACTGTGTAAGATTTTCGCTTCGGCATTTTCTTTAAACAAGCGCCAAAAGCAAGGGGAAGCAACTCTGACACGACATTCTTCGGCATTCCTTTTTTCTTTCCCTGTTCTCGATTGTTCGTGGTTTTTTTTTTAGCCATGCAAAAGTGGGGGGTGGGCGTTTACTCGGTACTTCACCTTTTGCACGGATTTTGCTCCAAGGTGGGGGATGGGCGTTTACAATGTCATGGGCTTATACTCGGTACTTTACGGTACTAGCTTAATGACTTTTTTGTATTATCATGCAGCAGTATTTAACTGTCTGAACAAAACTCAGCAGAACCGCCGGCTGTTACATCGACCATTGAAAAATGACATTGCTTCCCAGCTGTTACATCGACCACTGAGAAATTACATTGCTTAGAAGGGGAGGGTTAGTCACACATCATAATAGAAAGAACGCAAAATAGCAAGTGACTGTGATTGTTATGTTTACAAGTAGCAATCAAATTATGCCGAATACGCTCGCTCAAAAGTGTGTGTGTGTGTGTGTGTGTGTGTGTGTGTGTGTGTGTGCGTGTGTGTGTGTGTGTGTGTGTGTGTGTGTGTGTGTGTGTGTGTGTGTGTGTGTGTGTGCCATTTACGAAGAAGCTTTTAAAAATAATTAAGCTTCTCTTTTAACGCTACCTGTTCTTTTGTGTAAGACGGAAGAAATATCCGTGTGAACTTGAGAACAGGGAAAAACAAAGACGCGCATGTTTGTTCATCACCGTCCTTTGCTGCTGTGATAGCCAGACCAAAAGAATTCAGATAGTGTGTAATGTAATTCCTCAGCTCAACGTCATTCACCATAAACAATTAAGTATCCATTGTCACAAGACATTTTTTGATAAGCGTTCTTCAGTAATCACCAAATGAATCTTGCCTTGAATAGAAGCCTGAAGAAGGGTGTAAAGTGGTGTAAGTTATTAGGAGAAGGTGTTACATATGAAACCGAGTTCTTCTTTAGCGTATAACTGGAGTCGACTTTGAGTTGTGCTGTAATACCCTGTGAAAGGCGCCACGCGAAATCCTATGCCATATCCATCTTTAAATCATGTTAGTCCAAATCTGTTCCAGATCCAGCTTTTTTGTTGTTCTTTTTGATCAGTAAAGTTCTACAAGTTTGATAGTTTTTAGATTTTATTTAGTCATTAATTTTACACTAAATGTGTGTAAGATAGATTCAAAGTTTGCTTAAAATATGTAGGAAAATGTTGCTGTAAGAATCGTGTGCGCTTCCTGTTCCGGCGCTTCCTGTCCGCCATTTTTCTTAGTATAAGCCACAGTTTTTTGTTCCATTAACATCAGCCATGACGCACAAAGGCCATCATTGGGTAAATATTGTTCAATTTGTTTCTATTGTCAATTTTCTGTTCAGGAATAATTATATTAGTCTTGTAGTAGGGAAAAGTTTATTGTTTTGTACGTTTTTTGGTACAGTCTTTTACCATGTGGTGTTTTAGTGTTCGCCATGATGTGCGCAGTTTTTTTGCAAAGTTTATGTACGGTTTAATTAATATTCAGTGTGTCAAATTCAAGTAAGAGTGGTATTTTATACATGTTTGCCTTTCATCTAAAATGTTGGTAGTGTATGGAAATGCATTTGTGCCAAAGGATAACGTTTTGAAGTTATTTTGTTTTTAACCATTTTCTAGTCACCAGTATTCTTACCTGTGATTCAGATTAAGTTTTTGGTTTGTTTTGTTATTTTTCTTTTTGTGTAAAGTGTGTAAGAGATAAAGGTAATGATCAGAGCTCTTTTTCTAAGTTGGTAGAATTCTTATTATCTCCCTTTAAGTGTAATAGAACAGTTTTTAAAAATGACAAGTTTCACAGGTTGTTTCCCTTTGTTTTGTAGTGTCAGTAATGTTAGTAGTTGCTGTTCATTATTAGTATGGTTGAGTGATTGTTATGTTATATTGTTTTCAGTTTGACGGTGCAGTATGTTGATTAAACATCACAAGTTCAACTACTCATCAGTTCTGCCAGGCTTGTTTTGTGCGGCTGTGACATACCCCGTAGACATACAAACGTCTGACATTAGTTTTGTTTGCATGCACGTTAAGGTCAGACTTTGACATTTCTTGTCACGTAAAGATGACGTATTTGTTTTGTTTAATTAAACGAGTGTTATTGAAATGCAGACGGCAGGATTCTTAAGTTTCTTTGAGCTGTACATATTTCTTGTGATTTTAATATTTGGACTGATAGGAACATACTTTTATACCATCCTGACTAAGGCAGTTTATCTGCCGAAATATTGATCAAAACAAGTACATAACCTGGTTACTGGTGTGTCTTCTTTTTATTTAAATGATAGGAACAATGTAGAGAACTTTCCTTGAATATGTAAACGAGAATTCCGAACTGTATGTTTCGGAACGTGAACTATCTCTGATAGCAATTGCATTTAAACAAATAGGATATTTAAAGAAAATAGTGTGATTGCATATTAGTATGAACATTAATCAGCAACAAAAATAGAAAATAATATCAGTCTATTGAAAAAAGAATATTCATCAAGGCTGTCAAAAACTGTCATTTAATCAAACGGCAAACTGCAAAAGAATGTTCATGGACAAAGAGTAATCTTGAACAATGAAAAGAAGTGATAACTCAACAGGACTTCGTCATGTTCTGGCACGAGGAGGGACCTATAAGTAATTATAGTGTGAATCTATGCGTCCGCCATCACAACATTGATTTTCCAAATGGTGCAATAATAACCTCATTCATTACTGTGTATGTATTAAGTAATAAATGGAAAAAAATCCACTGATTTCTCAAGAAATAGTAGAGATGAAAGATATGTTCGAACCCAACTCTAACTACTCAGCCTTGAAAATTGAAGATACAACTGTCCGAGACGCACTTGTTGCATTTCGACCACAGAATGAACCATTCTCCTTGTCAAAGAAGACCCTTTTGGTCCAAAGCTTAAAACACCGTGCTTCCGGTATAAACGGGAAAGGTCTTGATCGCAGAACTATCGAGATGACTTGGACACGTACCAACAATCAATCGCCTGGCTGCTTCCAGTGAAGAGTGGTTTTTGTTTGCTTGTTGGGTGTTTTTTTTACATTTAGTCAAGTTTTGACTAAATGTTTTAACATAGAGGGGGAATCGAGACGAGGGTCGTGGTGTATGTGTGTGTCTGTGCGTGCGTGCGTGTGTGTGTGTGTGTGTGTGTGTGTGTGTGTGTGTGTGTGTGTGTGTGTGTGTGTGTGTGTGTGTGTGTGTGTGTGTGTGTAGAGCGATTCAGAGTAAACTACTGGACCGATCTTTATGAAATTTTACATGAGAGTTTCTGGGTATGATATCCCCAGACGTTGTTTTTCATTTTTTCGATAAATGTCTTTTATGACGTCATATCCGGCTTTTTGTAAAAGTTGAGGCGGCACTGTCACAAATTGATTGAAATGTTGGCCAAGCAATCTTTGACGAAGGCCGGACTTCGGTATAATCTAACCAAACTTTGAAAAATCTGGAGTCGCCAGTTTGATGGCATAAGTAGACATGGCTAATACAAGTAACTGGCTTACCTAAAATTTAACATAGGCTTTAGCCAAGAAATTCAATGTAGACACCTAAATACAAAGGTGTGATTGCGTAAACGCAACAAATACCCAGGATTCTGGAAGCCCTAACGCCGATGTAAGCGGAGGTATGAACGGATACTGGGTCCCCTAGTTGTTGACCTTTTCTCCATCTACGAATGGTAACTCGGATCAGATCGCATCCTGGCATACGACTGGAATCTGAAAGGGTAACATTTCCTTCAGCGGCCGTATGCACGCGGGGCCCGCTGCCAAAGAGCCGAAAGTCTTCGCGAAACAAAAGGCAGCGTATGGGGGAAAAGAATATATCAATTCGTAGAGTTACGAAACACCCTCCGGTCTAATTACGGATTAGGCTTCTTCAGCTTATGGGGAGTAGGGTTTTAAGAGCCATGCCTACTGACGCCTTTGTGCCCTTATGTTGCCAACCTTGTTATATTAATACTGCATTAAAATCCCGTCGAAGCTGTCATCACTTTAAGACGTTTTAATTTGGTTGTTGCCGCATGCATGGAGTGGATGCAGGAACCTTTTGCTCTGCCTGTCTGATGCTGAAGTCTGGTCATAAAAAAATTGAAGTCTTTACTTAAATTTGGTAATGACCTGGTTTGGCTGTAAGACATGTAACTGGTAAGACGGTCGAAAATGATCATTTGTTCACCTTTCTGTAGAAAGTCGCACCGAGGATAAGTCAAGGGAGGTAAATCTCCCAACTTCCTTTTTCGTCTTGAACTTGGTGTGGTAAGACGTGTCGTAACGGAGAAAAAATTTCCCACCCACCCCATCACGAGAGTGAAAGGTTCTCCTGCTCCTAGCCGATGCACTGGTGACAGCTTATTTGCCTGAATACCCATGCTGGGGGGGGGGGGGAGTTGCATTGGTCAGAAGATGGGTTATCTCTTATTTGGGACCAGGTGGATTTAGGGGGGGGGGGGATGTGTGGGCCACAAAATGGGTTATCTCCTTTTCATGGGCCGATGAGGTGGGGGGGGGAGAGAGAATATGTTTGCCTGATTACGGGTAATCTCCTGTTCATGTGCCAGGGGATGTATGAGGGGGGGTTGTTTGGCAGAATATGGGTCATATCTTATTTTGTGCCAGGAGGATTTTGCATGTTTATTACAATTGTTTATAGCGCCCGCAGGGTGATACAAAACTTGTCACGTGTAGAGTTTCTCGGTTAGGACTGCTACACAGCACAGAAGACCAGGCCACCTACCAGTCTCAAGAGATTGAGGATGCCTTCCAGAATCAGAAGATGGTCTTTGCAGCCTGGATAGACCTACAGAAGGCGTTTGATAGAGTGTGGACAGATGGCCTTCTGGTAAAGACACAGAGATGTGGAGTCAGTGGAAAGATGCTGTCCCTGACAGGAGTCATACCGTTGATCACTCGAAGAGACACAAAGACACTCATCCAAGCAGAGAAATACAAAAGCCTACCAAAGCACCCAATGAACAGCAGAATGGAAAAACCTATCAGAAACAGGCTGAAACGCTCAAGCTTTGTGAACCAAAGCAGAAGCCTCAAGCGACAGTACCTACCCCACCTGCCGGAAAGCACTCTGCCGCTCGATGCCACAGGAACATGCCCAACACCTTGGGAAGCCAACCAGAGGGTCCTCGAGATCAACACAACTGTGAAAGGCGTGACATCACGGGACATGAGTGACACCAGTAAGAAGGCGCTTACCCTGGCCATGATTGCAGACCACTACCCTGAAGAAACGTGGATCCACGCCTACACTGATGGGTCAGCCACTGATGCTGTGAGAGATGGAGGAGCCGGCGTTCTAGTTCGGTACCCAGAGGGAGAGGCACAAACAGCGAGCATTCCCACTGGTTTGCACTGCACCAACTATAGTGCAGAAGTACAGGCCTTGAAGACAGCAGCCACAATAGTTGACGGATCAGACCATGAATGTCCTCAGGTCGTCTTTCTGACAGACGCAATGTCAGCACTCCAAGCACTGTCTGCCAACAAAGAAACTGAGCTCAACAACGCCCACCAACAGGTTGCTCAGAACCGAAGGGTCGTGCTCCAGTGGGTGCCAGCTCATTGTGACATAGCAGGAAACGAGGTTGCAGACAAACTTGCCAAGGAAGGTGCCTCAAAGGAACAGTTCACGTCCCAGCTGCAGTACAAGCAGAGACTGTAGAGTACACAGAGACGCTTCATTCGGAGCTGAAAATTGAAACAGGAAGCCCTGTGGCGCCACCACGCGGAAACATGTAAAAACCTACTTTCCCTTTCCACAGCAGTAGCGATATCGTGCAGCACAACCATGGCCGCACCAAAAAGAAAACACAGCGGGGCATGGTCTTTGGCCATCAATTGCTCAAACTCACATGCCAAAGGCTTCAGGATGTTCAAATTTCCGAGGAAGAGAGCAAGTGAGGATTGTTTTTTTGGTTTTTTTCTCTCGTTAAATGTCGGAAAATCAGTAAAAAGTGTAGCGTCGAACTGCGTGTATTCTACCAGAACAGAGAAAACACACACTGTACACAAGCTCAACAATGTGATTGCGCAGTTGTTTAATTAACATCAGGCTTAATTTTGTTTTGAAGGACAACTGAACAATTGATTCTATTCTTCGTCCAAGCGCAAAAGTCGAAAACTTCTCAAACTAGAATGCTTGTGACGATGCTGTTCAAAGTGTCATCCAGTCGGTCCGTACCTCGTTAATTCATCTCAATTCATGTGTGTGTGTGTGTGTGTGTGTGTGTGTGTGTGTGTGTGTGGTGTGTGTGTGTGTGTGTGTGTGTGTGTGTGCGTGTGTGTGTGCGTGTGTGTGTGTGTGTGTGTAACTGACTCAGAGAGAGAGAGAGAGAGAGTGAGAGAGAGAGAGAGACTGAGAGAGAGACTGAGAGACAATGACAATGACAAATCTTTATTTTTGGAGGGTGACAAGAATAAGCATAGATATGCTTTTTTGCATCTGGCCCTCGCCCTAAAGAGGGACTAAACTATTTTACTATAACTATGACTAGGAAAAAAAGAGAGAGAGAGAGAGAGAGAGAGAGAGAGAGAGAGAGAGAGAGAGAGAGAGAGAGAGAGAGAGAGAGAGCTTTCTGAACAAGAAAGAAGCAACCGATAAGAAATAAGACAATCATCGATCGATCAAAATTCCGGCTTTAATTAAAGTCAGCTAGGTCACAATAATGTTGTTTAAGTTGCTGTATTTTACAGTTTTCCTTACATGATAATTTCTTAGCACCGTGCAATTGACTACCCATTTCACTTTAGAGGTGCTGGGACGACGCCAAGTTGACTAAATGCCTTAGTTACCGATTTGACCGGGAACTATTTCGTTAACGATTTATTCCTGACATATTTTCTCAGGCTTAAGTGACCATGTATACAGTGTGTATTTGTATTTGACTAAAACACACAAAAATAACGACAGTTAGTTCGTGAAAAGACACTGACTTGAATCATGTTTGCATAACTACAGCGATGCAGCGGGTATTGCTGCCTAAGTAAATTTGATTTAATTTTAATCTACACCATTTTCTGCGGTGTTTTTATGGTCATTTAAAAAGGATGTTCACAAACAAACATATTTTTTCGTTCAGTTACTTTTTGCAGCACTGTCAGTCGGACAGAACAGACAGTATGTTAATACAAACGTGATATAA
Source organism: Littorina saxatilis (assembly GCF_037325665.1). Classification (NCBI taxonomy): domain Eukaryota; kingdom Metazoa; phylum Mollusca; class Gastropoda; order Littorinimorpha; family Littorinidae; genus Littorina; species Littorina saxatilis. The sequence goes on along the minus strand of NW_027127756.1, from coordinate 30,843 downwards.
ACACAGCCGACAGCAGCCACTATACGCGAACTTCCTTGTGCGGCAGGGAGTGGCTCTTTTCCCGCGCGCTGGCGGCCGGTCTCACTTTCGCACCGCAGCGCAAAGAAGGATGAAGCGTCTCTGTATACTCTATAGTCTCTGGTACAAGGAAAAAAAGACAATCATCAAAAACAAGAGGAAAACCAGAGCGGAGAAAGATGACTACCACCTGCTCCAACGTGAAGAACAAGTCGTCCTACTCAGACTCCGCACTGGACATAACAGGCTAAACCATCATATGGCCACAAAGCTGAAGCTAGTTCCCTCCCCCCCTATGTCCGTGTGGCAAGAATCAGACAGCAGAGCACATCCTGCAGGCTTGTCCATACCACCGTGCTCTGAGGGACACCACCTGGCCAGAGGAGACAGCGCTACAAAAGAAGCTATACGGCCCCAAAGAGGACTTGGAGAGGACAGCACGTTTCGCCCTGCAGTCCGGACTGACGATCTAACAGCGAACGACAAGAAGACAAGAAGAAGAAGGACTGCTACACGTAGTATTGTGTCATAAAGGGATTTTGAATCACCTCCGATTCAGGGCAATCCTACACCTGCCTTCGGACACTTGTTTATAATTCTTATGTCCAACCTCTTGTAATTGTATCTCTTTTTCTATGCTGTTACAGGTCTAGTATGTTAAGGTTATGTCCAACTTCTCGTGCAGTATCCATATTGCAGTACATGTACATTATCTCAATTGCATTTTCTCAATTACACGCCTTGTAGGTAAGGATTATGTCTAACCTCTCGTACAGTATCTCGATTACTTGTCTTGTAGGCTGGGGGTTATAATTATAACAAACCTTACATGTGCTGAATAACGAAATTGATAACAACAGCCTTTATCCATGAGAAGACAACAAAATAAATACCTATATTATATGTGATAATGTGTTTAGGGAGCTACAGTAAAGCGTGCTATGAAGCACAGCGCAACCGCTACCGCGCCAAACAGGCTCGTCACTTTCACTGCCTTTTGCACTAGCGGCGGACTACGTTCAGTTTCATTCTGTGAGTTCCACAGCTTGACTAAATGTAGTAATTTCGCCTTACGCGAATTGTTTTTTTCTTCTCACAAATGTGTTTCACTAAGTGCAACAAGTATCAGTTACGAAATTCATCATCAACGACACATCGCACTAAGCGCAGGAATCACGAGGGATGGTCTTACCCCGATACGAGTAAAAGTCAGGGAAAACCTGAGATTGTGACCAGAATCGTTTACACAGAAGCACTCCGCCTGTAACATCTGTTCATGTACGGTTAATTTAGTACTGCTTCCGTGCTATCTGCAGGTTTACGCACCTCCTCGTCTTTGAAGCAGTTTCTGTCCGAACTAGTGCTGGTTCTGTCCCTTTATTTATTATTCTGGACTTGTTCTACTACTAGCTGGAAGCGTAAGGTATATATTGATTGAGTTTTTAGATTCATAATTGAATGATATTTGTTTTTATTCTTTCGTTTTTATATTTAGTCAAGTTTTGACTAAATATTTTAACATCGAGGGGGAATCGAAACGAGGGTCGTGGTGTATGTGCGTGCGTGTGTGTGTGCGTGCGTGTGTGTGTGTGTGTGTGTGTGTGTGTAGAGCGATTCAGACTAAACTACTGGACCGATCTTTATGAAATTTGACATGAGAGTTTCTGGGTATGAAATCCCCGAACGTTTTTTTCATTTTTTTGATAAATGTCTTTGATGACGTCATATCCGGCTTTTCGTGAAAGTTGAGGCGGCACTGTCACGCCCTCATTTTTCAACCAAATTGGTTCAAATTTTGGTCAAGTAATCTTCGACAAAGCCCGGAGTTCGGTATTGCATTTCAGCTTGGTGGCTTAAAAATTAATTGATGACTTTGGTCATTAAAAATCGGAAAATTGTAAAAAAAAAATAAAAATTTATAAAACGATCCAAATTTACGTTGATCTTATTCTCCATCATTTGCTGATTCCAAAAACATATAAATATGTTATATTCGGATTAAAAACAAGCTCTGAAAATTAAATATATAAACATTATTATCAAAATTAAATTGTCCAAATCAATTTAAAAACACTTTCATCTTATTCCTTGTCGGTTCCTGATTCCAAAAACATATAGATATGATATGTTTGGATTAAAAACACGCTCAGAAAGTTAAAACAAAGAGAGGTACAGAAAAGCGTGCTATCCTTCTTAGCGCAACTACTACCCCGCTCTTCTTGTCAATTTCACTGCCTTTGCCATGAGCGGTGGCCTGACGATGCTACGAGTAAAATGGCATTGCGTTCAGTTTCATTCTGTGAGTTCGACAGCTACTTGACTTAATATTGTATTTTCGCCTTACGCGACTTGTTTAAGTGTTGTAATTGATAATTGTTTGTGGTTATATGAGCAACTGTGTGGTTTTTTTTTAAATATTTTATAACAAACAGTGATATTGAACCGTTCAGAACGTGATTGTTTTGATATATAGTGTTGTGATATATTGTAATAAAGCTTGGATTTGTTTTGATCTGTTGTTTGATTTGAGGCTCAAACTGATTTTTCAATTAGTTTAATAATATTTAGGATTGCACACACACACACACACACACACACACACACACACACACACACACACACATACACACTCACACACACACACGCACACACACACGTACACACACACACACACACACACACACACACACACGTTCCTGTGTCTGTAAACTGTCTGCCAAGCCGGTAGGAAACTTTCTGTTGTACACGCACGGTTACTGCAATCAATTATACATTCTACTCTTTGGGTGTCTTCTCCATGCAACAATATTGATCGAGAAATATTTTATTCTATCGAAACGCCTGCTGTTCTATCCACACACACACACACACACACACACACACACACACACATACACACACATACATACACACACACATACACACACACATACACACACACATATATATACACACACACACACACACACACACACACACACACACACACACACACACACACACCACCACCACCACCCTCGTCTCGATTCCAAGTCTATGTTAATACATTTAGTAAAAACTTGCCTAATGTAAAAAGAGAATAAGAGGGTAAGACAAATATATTACTTTCACATGTTTTACATTTTGTAATCGCGGGCCCCGGATAAGAAAAACACCCACGATAGAAGAAAGGAACAAGTCGCGTAAGGCGAAAATACAATATTTAGTCAAGTAGCTGTCGAACTCACAGAATGAAACTGAACGCAATGCCATTTTTCAGCAAGACCGTATACTCGTAGCATCGTCAGTCCACCGCTCATGGCAAAGGCAGTGAAATTGACAAGAAGAGCGGGGTAGTAGTTGCGCTAAGAAGGATAGCACGCTTTTCTGTCCCTCTCTTTGTTTTAACTTTCTGAGCGTGTTTTTAATGCAAACATATCATATCTATATGTTTTTGGAATCAGGAACCGACAAGGAATAAGATGAAAGTGTTTTTAAATTGATTTGGACAATTTAATTTTGATAATAATTTTTATATATTTAATTTTCAGAGCTTGTTTTTAATCCGAATATAACATATTTATATGTTTTTGGAATCAGCAAATGATGGAAAATAAGATAAACGTAAATTGGGATCGTTTTATAAATGTTTATTTTTTTTTACAATTTTCAGATTTTTAATGACCAAAATCATTAATTAATTTTTAAGCCACCAAGCTGAAATGCAATACCGAAGTCCGGGCTTCGTCGAAGATTACTTGACCAAAATTTCAACCAATTTGGTTGAAAAATGAGGGCGTGACAGTGCCGCCTCAACTTTCACGAAAAGCCGGATATGACGTCATCAAAGACATTTATCAAAAAAATGAAAAAAACGTTCGGGGATTTCATACCCAGGAACTCTCATGTCAAATTTCATAAAGATCGGTCCAGTAGTTTAGTCTGAATCGCTCTACACACACACACAGACACACACACACACGCACACACGCACACACGCACATACACCACGACCCTCGTTTCGATTCCCCCTCGATGTTAAAATATTTAGTCAAAACTTGACTAAATATAAAAAGAATACGCTCGCCTTTTAGCCATTCTCAAGTCGACCCCTGCGTACTGGACTTTGGAGTTTTCAGAAAAACTTGACATGCATTGTTTGCTCACTCGATCAGCAAAGTATATTCATGTTGAACATGTTTCGTGCTTATAGTATCTACTCAGGCTGTTATGTGATATGGCACTTGCTATTCAGCATTTGGTCACCGTGATCTGATGGGAAAACAATGTATGAATTAATTAGGACATTAATTCTTGTACAACTTCTTATCAGCTTGATTATTACGTGCATTGCTTTATGATGTTCATCTTTGCGAAACAAAGAATTTCGTTTTTGTGGAGGACAATGTCTGTTCATATTGTAGTAATAGCGTTGATTATATAGAACACTTTTTTCTCTTTTGCCCAGTGGTGATTGAGTTTTGGAAACAGATAGAATTTTATATTTGGGTACATCTGGATAAACAAATAGAGTTAACAGTGCACGAAATTATGTTTGGTGTTAAAAATCGAAAAATGCAAGCAACTCTGTTGAAAGAATTGAACCGTATAATTTTGGTTGCTAAAATGTGCATAAGTATTTATAAAAAAACAAAGGCTTCAATGCCTCTCTTTGTTTTATTCGAAAAGCAATTGCAGATCAGAAATATAAAATTATGACTTTTATTCCTCTTTTTTATTTCTTTTATTTTTCTATTCTTATTTCTTTTATTTTTTTCTCTTTCTCTTCTCATTTCTAGATACGGACCCAAAGTTACACCAAGATGTATATAGTGGATGTCATACTGTGTTTTTTGTGTGTGTATAATTATAATGATATGCATTTTAAATACATATTTCAACAGAAAAAAAAAGAAAAAAAGCTATGGTTTAAGCAAACAGTAACACAATCTTGGGGCAACCAAGGAAAATTGTCTAAGGGTACAAGTAAGAAAAAAGTTTTTCATTAATTTTGATACTATACTGTTCAAAAAAAGAAACGCATAGTTGCTACTTGCCAAATTTGTTTTATTTTTCGAAAAAATTAACAGAAACTCCAATATTTAGATTATTTGTTTGAAATTTGGTATGGACACAGTTGAATGCACACACAGTTCATTTGCATCTTTAAATCAATCAGTCAATCAATACGATTGGGTGCCGAGGCTGTCAAGTCAGTAGGGGGTGTGACTGCCTTGAGCAGCAACAACTGCCCGGCACCTTCTGGGCATGGACTGGATCAGATGCCGGATATCTTGCTGTGGGATGGTGTCCCACTCCTCCTGAAGTGCCTGCAATAGATCGCGGTGATTTGCCGGCGCTTCTTCTCGCCTGCGCACACGTCTGTCCAATTCATCCCAGAGGTGTTCTATCGGGTTCATGTCTGGCGACATGGATGGCCAGGGAAGCACCTGGACATGGTGGTCGGTGAGGAACTGGGTGGTGAGTCGTGCTGTGTGCGGGCGAGCGTTGTCCTGCTGGAATATGGCATCCTGGTCAGCCAGAAGAGGAAGGGCGTGTGGGCGCAGAATTTCCTCCACGTATCGCTGGGCAGTTATGCGCCCTTGGACGTGCACCAGGGTGCTCCTTCCAGCGGTATTGATCGCCCCCCACACCATGACGCCTCCACCACCATGAACGGGTGCCTCATCCACACAGTTGGGCGCGTAACGTTCGTTTACTCTCCGGTAGACCCTCCTCCGACCATCATGTCGCTGGAGCAGGAAGTAGGACTCGTCGCTGAACCACACGTGTCTCCAGTGATTCCGGACGGTCCAGCGAAGGTGCTGGTTGCCCCACTGCACTCGGTTCTGGCGATGGCGGCGGGTGAGGACAGCTCCTCTGTGAGGTCTGCGAGCTCTCAAACCAGCTTCATGCAGGCGGTTCCGCACGGTCTGGTCCGATAATCGGTGTGGCCCGGGGAGAGCCTGGACAGAAGATGAGGCCGACAGGAAACGATTCCGGAGGTGGCGGAGCCGTATGAAGCGGTCGTGAGCAGCAGTTGTCGCCCTTGGTCTTCCCGCTCGTGGCAAGTCAGCAACGGAGCCAGTGGCTTGAAACCTGACCCACAGTCTACTGATGGTGCTCTGGGACACGTGGAAGTGCCTGGCGATTGCACTTTGACTTTGGCCTGGTTGTAAACGACCCAATGCAATTTGGCGGTCTTCTCTGCTCAATCGGGCCATCTTTCGTCGCTGAATTGTCGTCTGATTTCTTTGTGGCGAACAATCCGCTTTTATGGGTTTTGGAAGACATGGTGAGAGCTCAATATTCCCCGAGTTTCACGAGATTACACTGAAGCATGACGAGTGGTCATGCCAAATGAGCAATTTTGACATTGTAGCCACTGATAACGCATGCGTCACGTGCAGAGCTCACTTGTGGCAATGGACGAAAGGTCGACGACCAGATAAACATTTTCTGCAGTTTGGTGGATATCCTTGTAGCCATATAACTAAATTAACCAAATATTACAAGCTATGCGTTTCTTTTTTTGAACAGTATATATACTTTTTGAGTGGTAAATGTTGAAGCATGAAAGAAAATATATTGTGAGTGGACGGATGCATGTTATTCATTAGTTGTTATGTATTCATTGTTAGAAAACATCGGCATTATTCATGTTTTACTTTAAACGCAATCATTGTTATTTATAGATCACAGGCACTTGATGTAAGTAGATCACACACGTGTAAATGTTGTGCCCAGTCCTTGTTTTTGTTTCTGTTATTATTTTAGTTAGCAGGTCTAGTTGAGCACGTATTAAGTATCATGTACCCACTACTAGTCATTGTGCATTTTAGTTAATGGACTGATGATGTCATTTGTATGGAGTCGACGCACGTGCGAGGATATGTATGTGTGGGAGGGGGGGGGGGCGCGGGAGATGGAAGCTTGCTGTATGTTATGTAATGTATATATTGTGTGTGATACGTGGAAATGTGATACTATTTATTTGCATGTATGATACAGGTACAAATGTGATAATTGTAGGCTTATACTAGTGATTACTGTGTGTGATACATGAAATGTGATATGAATGCTGTTTTTATATGTTATACTCTTACTTTCTCCCAAGCGCAAGACAAATTCTTCTATGAAAATTGAAGCCAATAAAATTTGAGTTGAGTTGAGTTGAGTTAAAAGCCCCACAATGATGTGCTTGGCAAAAAAAAAAAAAAAAAAAAAAAAAGAATTTCGTTTTTCTAACGGTGCATGTTATTTTGATGTCATTGCTGTAAACTACCTTGTATACGCCCAGTATCGAGTAAACGCCCACCCCTACTTTTGGTCAAATTCTGCGCACAGGGTACAGTACCTATTAAACGCCCACCCACCCATTTTATCTTTTTCTTTTGAAGTTATAAACTTGTTAACAGGCAATACGATTTCATTTGTGTTTTCAGTGCTTGCAGAATTCCTGGTTTGTGTGTGTGTGTGTGTGTGTGTGTGTGTGTGTGTGTGTGTGTGTGTGTGTGTGTGTGTGTGCGTGCGTGCGTGCGTGCGTGCGTGCGTGGGTGGGTGGGTGTGTGTGTGTGTGTGTTTGTGTGTATGTGTGTGTGTGTGTGTGTGTGTGTGTAAACAGTTTGTTTATTTATGGTTCTTCTGTCTGTCATTCTTTAGGTTGTTTCTATTTGGGTTTGTTCGTGCCCTTTCCTCGTTACGATCGATTAATTGCACCTTGACTGGACTTTGGGAAACTTGTGTTTACCAGGCAGATAAATACGTTTGCTGGTGGGGCAAAAAGCCAATGAGTCGAATCTAATAATCATTGCACAGCATTGCAGTCGTTACGCGGCTTGGTAGACAGCATACATGTAGGCACAAGTACGAACGAAAAACATTTACGTCAAGCAAAATGGTAAGTTTGGTTTTTCTATTTACATGTCAGATATTTAAGACATTTCTGTGCAAATGTCTGTTTGATTCTAATGTTAAGCCTAACATATGTTTTATTGAGTTCACAAAAATGAGGAGAATTCTCTCGCATTGTCGACCAAAATCGGTAGCTCAGTTAGGAGAGCTCTCGACTTGTGGTCGTCTGGTCAGGGGTTCGAATCCGGGACGGGACGGTTCATATTATGTGAACACTCAGAGAAGGTATCCATGTTCCACCCCCGTGTCACAACTATGGCACGAAAAAGATCTCGGTCTTTCTGCCAGAAGTGCAGGTAGCTGATTACATCAAAACACGCATACAACTGGGCAGCGCGCCTTTTGTAAGTTGAGGCTTGCGTTCGACTGAGAAACAAAACCACGTCAAAAAAGGACTCGATTTATGAAAAGAAACAAAACCACGTCAAAAAATAATAAATACATCAAATTGACTTGGAATTGTATTAATTAAGGGACATCGGTATATGGGATCCAGCATAATCAATCGTCAAGTGTTTTTGTCGATAATCGGGGTTTATATTTTTCAAGGTTTCTTTTTTTATGAAAAAAATTGTCCGTAACACTCATGTCAACCCGTCGTGATATAACCCTTCGTGGTTGAAAACGACGTTAAACACCAAATAAAAAACGCTCGCGCTGGACCCGAGTACTCTTCAGACATTCACACACACACACACACACACACACACACACACACACACACATACACACACACTCTCTCTCCCTCACTCCCTCCCTCTCTCTCTTTCTTTCTTACACACACACACACACACACACACACACACACACACACACACACACACACACACACACACACACACACGAGTACAGACTCATGCACGCACACACACACACACACACACACACAAACACACACACACACACACACACACACACACACACACACAAACAGTAACACTAACACATGTGCACAAAATGAACACACACACACACACACCGCGCGCGAGAGAAAAAGACTACAGGGAGGCATTGACGTCAAAGACTTTCGACCGTGACGTAATTACGTCACTATTCTTGGTTTACGGTACCATTCGGCGGCTTTGAGCGAGCTACGAGTATGCCATAGTCTTGGTTGGCCGAGACCTTGCACCGTTCTATCAGACTGCCTGGCTGGCTGTTGCACCGCGAATTCCTCCCTCCGCCAGGTCGTTTTTTTGTGGTTTATTTCGCTTTTAGGTCCCAGGTAACATTATGAAGTTTTAATACGATCAATCGGACCTATTATCAAGTTAGTGTATCAACTTTTGAACGAGCTGCGCCCAGTAGTTTCCCAGCAATAAGCTGTTAAGTCGAGACACACACACACACACACACACACACACACACACACACACACACACACACACACACACACACACACACACACACACACACACACACACACACACACACACACACACAGACAATTTAAAGTCTGCTGAGCCCTAGTACTAGCGTACTCGGGGATAAAATAAAAAACGCTGGCGCTGGACCCGAGTACTCTTCAGACTGGCTCGCTCCCCCAGTATGAAAGGTTTTGTCTTGTGCACGTTTAAGACCAAGTGATTGATCTGTGTGAATTACAGGCATTCCCTTTGCTATATAAATACATTGCATGCGAGCCGAGGATGTGCGTGGTGACTGGCCTTTCTCTTTTATTTGTAATTTGATCACAGTGAAAATGCACACACATACATTCACACACACACACACACACACACACACACACACACACACACACACACACACACACACACACACACAAGGTGGTTTTACAGTCATTTGGGGTCGGCTGTGTATCAAAATGCCATCTTGCTCAAAACACAGGCATTTGGGGTCTCTTTTGTTTTACGTGTTAGAAAGTTTCTTAAAACTTCAATGAGCGTTAAATGCCATTTTAAAGTGTGAAAACTCATTTCAGGAGGTTATTACATAAAATGCAACCTCCAGCGTGATTTTTAGAAAAACAGGCATTTGGGGACGATGTTTGCTGTACAGCAGTGAAATGGGGACGTATGTGGCCACAAAGTGCAGAGCTAGAATTACGTTATTGGTGCTATGAATGTTTTAGGTGTTAGAAAGTTTTTTAAAACTTCAATGAGCGTTAAATGCCATTCTAAAGTGTCAAAACTCATTTCAGGAGGTTATTACATAAAATGCAACCTCCAGCGTGATTTTTTAGAAACAAACAGGTATTTGGGGACGATGTTTGCTGTACAGCAGTGAAATGGGGACGTCCAAAAGTGCAGAGCTCCCGCAGAGCTATATGAATGGTTTCATCACATACATGGCGCTAGGCGACATATGTTGTGAAAAATTTTACAAATCACGTTTGTGCGCCCGATATTTTCTTGTCATCTCCAAAGTCAAGGGACAAACACGAAATTCCTTGACTTTTGGGGTAGCGCGACTCTGTTAATTTTAAGAATTAAAAAAAAAAAAAAATTCGAGTCCCATCCTTGTCGACGAATGTAACCGTGTTAATCACCTTTGGAGGTGAACTCCACTCAAACAGGATTGAGCAATTTAGAGCTTATCTCTAAGCCCTTTTGAACTGTTATGGCTTCTCAAAGGAAGGCCAGTACATACAAATACACAAAAGCCGCCAGACCACATCACAAACAGAACTGAACAATCCACAGGTGTTGCCCACATAGAGAGAGAGAGAGACACACACACACACACACACACAGAGAAGCCGTATATATAGAGAGATAGATGACAGTGTATTTTTCGCGTGGCTATAAATTGATTCGACCTTTGCACTTTTACAGTGAGGATAATTTACGGGTCCAATTTACGTTCTGGACACTGCGGTGACCTTCTAAAAATAGTAACAGAACGCCGGGAATATCCGAAGATGCCCCCTCATACTATAGTGCACCATACGAAGGAAGGGAGGTAAACGCTGAAAACATGGAGAAGATAAGGAAGAGTTACTGGGAATGGTGAAATGAACAGAAAACCCAAAATCGGTTCAGCGCTGCGCGCTGAGAGCACGTGTTGAAATATCTCATCGATGATATTGTGTCCGGGGTGTAGCTGAATACGGTGTCCAAATTTGAAAAAGATCCACCGAGAACTTTGGCGTTGTGATGTGGTGTAGCGGCTTTGGTGTGTCGGTATGGGAGCCCGGGTAGCTGAGGTGGAACCAAATTCGGTTCAGCGCTGCGCGCTGAGAGCACGTGTTGAAATATTTCATCGATCAGGTTGTGTCCGGGGTCTCTGTGAATAAGCCCACCAAATTTGAAGCAGATCCATCGAGAACTTTGGCCGTGCATCGCGAAGACACAGACACACAGACACAAGTCGTATATATATATAGAAACAACAACAACAACAACAACTTTAAAACAAATCGTTTGTGTTCAAAACAAAACCACGTATTATCGACATTATAGCTGCTTTGAGAAAAACTAAAACAATGTTTTAAAGATCACAATTTCAAATTCAAATACTTTATTTACACGGGATGAATCTATATAAAACCAGAAGCGTGTTTTTATTTAGGTATTTAGGATGCGTGGTCCGATAGCGCCGTCACGCCAAAAATAATGCTGAGCCGAGTCCAACAATGTGTAGATGCGTTATTTTCATTGAAATAAACTTCGCCAAAAAACTATTGCAACCGATTTCGCACCCAAATCAAGGCATTAATTCCTATGTCTTTTAATCTAAACTTTATATGCCAGTTAAGGCCGTTCACTTTGCCGTTCACTTGGCTGTCTGGATCACCTTTCGGATTGAAGATTTCTTTTACGGGGATCACGTGACCGCCGCTCAAATGAGGGTACCCTCAAAATCGACTGGGCAGATAACGTGTCCGGAAAAGTAGGCGCAAAGAGGTAACAGTTTCCTGAATCAAAATAGTAGGTCCTTTTCAAATTCGTATTTATGATATAGTTAATTAGACAACAAGTATTGCGCGAAAGAACCCGTTAGGCAACTACAAAATTAATTGTTATGTTATTTAATGTGTGTGTGAGTGTGTTTTCCAGTCGTTTTTGTCTTCATTGCAATGAGTGGAATTGTTTTGCGGGTAGATTGGGAATCGAGTCGCGATAATAGTGTGTGTGTGTGTGTGTGTGTGTGTGTGTGTGTGTGTGTGTGTGTGTGTGTGTGTGTGTGTGTGTGTGTGTGTGTGTGTGTGTGTAAAGAACAGCATGCGTTTGGACTGAGTACAACTTTTCTCGGAAAAAGATCAATATTGTTGCATGGAAAAGACACCCAATGAGTAGAATGTATAAATGATTGCAGTAACCGTGCGTGTACAACACCACGTTTCCTGCCGGCTTGGTAGACCGCTTGCAGACACACGAACGTGCGTGTGTGTGTGTGTGTGTGTGTGTGTGTGTGTGTGTCTGTCTGTCTGCCCGGCTGTCCTTCTGTCTATCTGTCTGTCTGTGTGTGTTTCTGCATGTGTTTTTTTCTGTGTTGAGCACAAATGATTACTGTGCCACAGCGATGCATAGCCGAGCGTGATCGCAGCCCCATTGAGTTTTGAAAGATATGCGGCGACAACTTACAGCTGTCATTGCGAAACAGCTTGAACGTGTAATTGTTTCTCATGTGTTTGCATGACTAGTTTAATTGCCAGTGCATGGTTACACACAATTTAAGCTCAAGCAGAACCTGCATTTAATCAATTATCTGTTGACATGCGAAGTCGAGTTTTGTTGTAGACACACATGAGCAATCCGGTACATGTGATTGGTTTAAAACCTTTTTCCGGAACATAACATAACATTTGAAATAATTCCTGTTACAGTTTAACTCGAAGAAAATCTAGCATGTTGGCAAAATATGATGAAAGTTTCAAAGCAATCCAACAAGTTATTGCTAAAGTGCAGCGCTTTATTTTTTTATTATGATACCCCTCAACATTGACAAACAACTCCCGTTTTGACCGCTCATGCGATCGACACCTGTATCAGTAAGAATAGCATAGCAGACGAAATAATTATATCCAAGCTAACTAAACAAAACACTAATACGTTGTGGGTAGATAATTGATTTGACTTTTATCTTGTATGTAAAAGTTGCAAAGTTTTGCCTATTGTGATTTTTCGTCGATGGTTAATTGCACCCTTCCGTTTTTGTCCGGCGGTTTTGAGGGTACCCTTATTTGAGCGGCGGACATGAGATCCCGGTAAAAGAAATCTTTAATCCGATAGGTGAACCAGAGAGTCAAATGAACAGCCTTAAAGCCATATGTACTCGATGACTATACACGCAAATTGCTTTACCAACAGCTGGAGACAGACTAAATTAAGTTCCCTGCAAAATATTGTGGTCTAGGACCCCTTAAATGTTGAGATATTTGAATTTTCATTTTGATCTGGATCGTCCTATTTATAGATTTGGCAACACATGTAACGTTGATGCAAGGGAGAGAACACCGCGGCTTTGTTGACATCCTCACTTTTTCAGAGGCTAGAACAAGCTGTAATGCATGTATTATGGTCCGCGCATGGTGACGTATCGTCATTATATGGTCTTATGGTGCGTTTGACATCGATTGTGGGCAAACTACACTTTGTAAACACGGGAGTGCGTTAGTATGCCTTTAACTGGCATATAACGTGTGAATAAAATTACACGGGAATAGATAGACAGACAAACAATTAGACAGATACACATTCTCACACACACACACACACACACACACACACACACACACACACACACACACACACACACGCACGCACACACACACACACACACACACACACACACACACACACACGCACGCACGCACGCACGCACACACACACACACACACACACACACACTTTTGACTTATGATATATGTGTGTGTGTGTGTTTACATACGAGGGTCAACTGAACAGTACCGAGCCCAGCTAGGAAGCAGGTGACTCACGAGACTAGAGCAAGTTTACATTTCAACATTTGTCACGATCTAGTGACATGGATCAAGAAAGTGTCACTCGGTGGGGTGCCTTCTCTTGGTCAATTGCGATAGAAAGCGCCTGTGCGTACTGTCAACGGTTGTGAATTTTGTTGACAGCGCAGAACGACCACGGATGTTTTGTGGTGCACGAATTTCACGGGGGTGATTTCTGCTGTGGAGGCAAAATTGTCGATAACTGAACTGGGGTATGTGACAGGGTGAGTCACGTGATTTTTGTCAAGGTTGTCTGTGTGAGACAAGTATCGACACACTCGAAACTCAGCAGCGAGAGAGAAGGGTCGGTGTCAGTATACTCCTACTAGTTTGATGGTTTTCAACACGTGTGAATATCAACGTGCTATGCTACTTGCTAGTGAGGCTTGATAGGAACTCCATAGGACAGACCACCTTCATCTTGAACACATGCTGGCTGACAGACGGGGCGTCAAGATTCTCCGCTGGGCGGTTTTCACTGCATAAGGTTTCAGCGAGAGAGGAGGATGACGGTGTTTCTGTTGACGAACAGAAGTCATTCGAAAGGAAGCGGTTTCGCTTAAGGGAGAGCTACCTACATAGGCTTGTGAGGTAATAAATCATTATTTAACGCTGTTGACGAGTCTGTGTTTGTAGAATGAAATACTCTCTGTTGTTCTTTCCAGGTTAGCGCATAATTTGCTCTTTGTGACGCTAAAATACTAATCTGTATATGGTTTTTGCAGATATGGAGAGAAGGAAGGAAAATAGCTGATTTGTTGTTGTAAAAGTCCGTTGTGCAGGCCCACGTGCTCGATGAAATATGTCAGGGTGACATGTTTAAAGGTGGAGGTTGTTGGGTAGCTTGACATGTTGAGTGTACCGAGGCTTTTTGTTGCAGCCTTTCTGTCTTCATTTTCTACCGGCTACTGGTGCTGGCTGTTATCTGCGGGACGCTACGGGGAGTGATGTAACCAGCTAACCGGCTAACCAGCAAACCGGCTAACCAGATAACCAGCGACTGGGTGCGGCGCCTGATGTCTCCACAGTTCCCTGCTTCGTCACCACGCTAACCAGCACCTCATTCGACGGAGCAGTTGTGGAGACTAAAGACAAATTACAGGCCGTCCACTCAGTGGCAGAAGAAAAGCTAAATTGCACCATGTCTTAAGCACCCTGTTTACCACTGTTGTCATCTTTTATATGTGTGATTATATTCGAGTGGTGACAACGTGGGGTGTGTGACCCCTGCATTAACTAGCACTTTTGGGCAGATCAGCTATATCTTCCTAGCTTTACACGGGATCAGCGTGTTACTATAATTTTCTATATTCTAACTGGCATTTTGTCAGTGACCGTGTTATTTACGTTTTGAACGTAAAAGAACATTTTGGGAGTGAAGTCTCGAGGGAGGTGGCGAGTTATTACATAAACAGGCGTCTGAAACTTATACTTTTGTTGTTTCCATTAAATTGTATGACTGCGAGAGTGGATCGTGGTGTGGTTAGTTAGTTAGAAGTAACTAACCGTTTCATAATCACCTTAAGTGATATAGTGAAACGTGACAACATTGTCTCTCCGAACCCCCAAACACTTGTTTCATCTGCGCCTCAGAGCCCTATTAGTGTTGCTGCAGAAGCTTTTGTATTGCAAACGTAGGAAGTCCCCAAAGGCAGTCATGAGGTCATTGTCCGTTTCGTAGTGGTCGACCATGAGGTACTTCTTCATGTTTGTAAACATATTATAGTTAGAGAATGCCAAATCTGGCGTATACAGCGGATGGTTAACGACCTCCAAGCCGCATTCATGTTTTGTTGCCATGGAAACCAAGGGATTTCGGGCAGAAGCGTAGTCTTAACGGAAGAACACCCCTTCGCAGAGCGTTCCTCGGTGTTCAGCCTTGATATGCTCCTTAAGCTGTCTCTGAAATATGAAATAGAAATCACTGGTTAGTGTCTCATCTTTTGGAACTTAGTCCAACGGGAAAATAACCCTCTGCGTCCAAAACATCACCTTTTTCAGGGGAGATAACCCCTACCTTCTTTATTGGGGAAGAACCTTGGTGTCCTTACCACATAAACGGCTACTTTGTTTCAGGCTGAAAATGATGTACCCTAGTTTCATCATCAGAAACAAATCGGGACATAAAATCCTCAGGATCTGCCTGAAATAAGTGTACATGTTAAATCGAGTTCATGTTAAATCTGAAGTGCTTTTGTTCAGGTGTCGAAGTTTGATATTTTGCAAAGTCTCTTTAAGTTTTTTAATGATTTTTTTCCATAACCTTCATGTCAGCGTGGATGTATTGCTTAAATAGTCAGATAGGTCTTAATGTTATATTTCCCCTCGTATAGATATTGTTCAGCGACATATCGGTACAAATATATAAATAAAAAAATTAAAAAAATAAAAACTATGCCAAAACATATAAAGAAAGCGATGTAGAAAAGAAATCAGACACCGATTGATGAAAATTAATCTCCAAGAAACAGCACTTGCCAGAGACAATGAGACTCTGCTGGCCGCCATTTTGGATTTCCACTGCCCTGGTAACCAGAGTCAGTGCTGGCGCACTCGCAGGATAAACTAGGTCAGCTGAATCCACTGTTTTTTTTTGTTTTGTTTTTTTTTGTTTAAAGAATTATTTATTTTTTTTCTTTCTTCCTTACACCTAATCCTTGTTCCGGTGTGCTCTCACGCCGCCCCGTCCCTGTACTCACTGCTCCATCCACATCTGAATTTCGTTCCGCTGCCAGACTTGTCGATTTTACAGACGCTCCAGGGAGGGATGTCGGGTCGCTGCGGTAGGCTACCCTCGGAAGATGACACTGCACTTCTGCTGAGTCACTTCGACGGTGTTCAGTAGTGGGTCTGTCCCGAGCTAACGGACGCAGCCCACTACCTACTATGCCCCCTACTAACGACATTGACTGCTAAGTCGCGGAGCCAGACTGAGTGAGGGTCCCCTCCAGAGAGCAGACCGCCACCACGTCCCTCCGTCGACCCCCCAGAACGTCACACGTTGAAGACTGACAGCAGAAGTACTATTCAGGGAAGGATGGAACAGGAACACTGAGACCAAGGTCACCATGAGAGCTCCGGGCATGAAGGGCCACAAGAGCAAGGAAAATTTATAATTTTGGATGATTAATGAGATGACCGTAGGAGCCGACCGTAGCCCGAAAAACCCACAAGACCCGATGGGATTCGAACCCACGACCTCCCGGCCCACAGCCCGATGCGCTAACCACTGCGCTACGGGGGCCGGTCTGAATCCACTGCTGGTCTCAGAAGGTGTGGCGTGCTCTTTCATCGTTACGATCAACTGCACCTTGACTGGGCTTTCTGAGAAACTTTACCAGGAAGATCAATACGTTTGCTGGTGGGGCAAAAAGCCAATGGATCGAATATAATAATCATTGCACAACATTGCAGTCGTTACGCGGCTTGGTAGACAGCGTACAAGTACAAACGAAAAACATTTACGTCAAGCAACATTGTAAGTTTGTTTTTCCTATTTACTTACAAGATATTTAAGTCATTAAAACCTACATTTTATACGCAAATGTCTGTTTGATTCTAATGTTAAGCCTAACATATTTTTTATTGAGTTTACAAAAATGAGGAGAATTCTCTCGCATTATGGACCAAAATCGGTAGCTCAGTTAGGAGAGCTCTCGACTTGTGGTCATCTGGTCAGGGGTTCGAATCCGGGCCGGGACGGTTCATATTGATGGGACCACTCAGAGAAGATATCCGTGTTCCATCCCCGTGTCACCACTGTGGCACGAAAAAGATCTCGGTCTTTCTGCCAGAAGTGCAGGTTGCTGATTACTCCACAACACGAATACAACTGGGTAGTGCGACTCTTGTTGATGCTAGATTTCCACTGAGAAAAACGGACTCGATTTAAGAGAAGAAAACAAAACCACGTTTAAATATTTTTTTTGTATATCAAATGGACTTGGAATTGTATTAAGGAACATCGGTATATGGGTTCCAGTATAATTAATCGTCAAGTGTTTTTGTCGAAATATAGTCAGGGTTTATATTTTTCAAAGTTTCTTTTCTCTATTAAAACAATTGTCTGTAACAATCATGTAAGCGTGGATGTATTGCTGAAATAGTCAGATATGGGTCGTTTTTAAAAAAAATGTCGCGAAAGCTGTCCCCGGACTTTGGCTCTGCACTGTCGTCGCGTCTTCGTTCAATAATGAATTTTCTCGATTTGCTCTATAAATCCCTTAGTGCACTGGGTTGTCTCAATAACTTAATAACTTAAATAATAATAATAATAATAATAATAATAATAATAATAATAATAATAATATAATAATAATAATAATAATAATAATACGAGAATTTATATCGCGCACATATCTCACCACAAGGCGACTCAAGGCTAATAAATGAATGCAGATATCAGACATTAAATTAAATTTAGCAACGATTTTAGATACTTCATTTTTCGAAAAAAGTTGGACCGATTTGGAAAACGTCCCTTATAGGTCTTAATGTTATAATTATTTTCCTGCGTTTGGATATTGTTCAACAACACATCGGTACAAATACAACAACAACAACAACAACAACAACAACAAAAGGCCAAAACATACAAAAACAAGTCGCGTAAGGCGAAAATACAACATTTAGTCAAGCTGTCGAACTCACAGAATGAAACTGAACGCAATGCAATTTTTCAGCAAGACCGTATACTCGTAGCATCGTCAGTCCACCGCTCGTGGCAAAGGCAGTGAAATTGACAAGAAGAGCGGGGTAGTAGTTGCGCTGAGAAGGATAGCACGCTTTTCTGTACCTCTCTTCGTTTTAACTTTCTGAGCGTGTTTTTAATCCAAACATATCATATCTATATGTTTGTGGAATCAGGAACCGACAAGGAATAAGATGAAAGTGTTTTTTAAATTGATTTGCAAAATGTAATTTTGATCATAATTTTTATATTTTTAATTTTCGGAGGTTGCTTTTAATCCAAATATAACATATTTATATGTTTTTTGAATCAGAAAATAATGAAGAATAAGATGAACGTAAATTTGAATCGTTTTAAAAAATTTTATTTTTTTTACAATTTTCAGATTTTTAATGACCAAAGTCATTAATTAATTTTTAAGCCACTAAGCTGAAATGCAATACCGAAGTCTGGTCTTCGTCGAAGATTGCTTGGCCAAAATTTCAATCAATTTGATTGAAAAATGAGGGTGTGACAGTGCCGCCTCAACTTTTACAAAAAGCCGAATATGACGTCATCAAAGGTATTTATCGAAAAAAGAAAAAAACATCCGGGGATATCATACCCAGGAACTCTCATGTCAAATTTCATAAAGATCGGTCCAGTAGTTTGGTCTGAATCGCTCTACACACACACACACACACGCACACGCACAGACAGACAGACACACACACACATACACCACGACCCTCGTTTCGATTCCCCCTCTATGTTAAAACATTTAGTCAAAACTTGACTAAATGTAAAAACGACGTAAAACTTAATAATAAAAAAAAAAATGAAGCTATATATAAACAACATTTACATTAAAAATTAACAAAGGACAGAGATCAACCTGTTTCACAGGAAAATCAGTTTTCAGTAGCTAAAATCCTCACGCATATGATCCTTGCGTCCACATTAGCCCAGGTCTCTGCGAAATCGATTTCCCAAACACAATGATACCTTTCATGTGTCTCGCTTATCGGAAATCAGAGTGCTGACTGCATAAGCTCTATTAATAGACCCTAAAGCTTGATCTAATTGTTCCAAGTCTACGCCACGAAGATCGCTGCACGCAGCTTTGGTACTGCATTTTCGGTTAACACCGGGCTCAAATAAGGACAGTCTTTATAGATAAGGTACACAAGTCATTCATATCACACACACACACACACACACACACACACACTTACACCAGGGCCGGACTAGGCAAATAGGAGGGGTGGGTGGGTTGCCAGTGGTGGTCCAGGGGGATGTTCCCCCTGGCGGGGTCAAGGGACAGAGCCTATTGTGGGGGTCAGGGGGCGAAGCTGATGGGTATGTCATATTCTGAGATAGGAAAATGGCCGCTCCTGCCATGAAACGGCATAAAATAAACAATAATACATTTTTTTTTATAAATAAGTGAGGTACCTGTGTAGGCTAGGGGGGGGGGGGTGCGCAACCCCCGTAACCCACCCCCCCCCCCCCCCCCGTAGTCCGCCCCCCCGTAGTCCGGCCTGTCGTGTTCTCGTCGTGTTGGACGGTCACATGCATATTTAAAAACAAACTGGTATAAATGAAGCAGACACAGGCATGGAGTGTTAGCGTGCTTTTTATTCCGCCATGATTCTCCCAGCCTCCCCAGCAACCTTCTACGTCAGGTTTCTTGCATTTTGACAATAGAACACGGTTTTCAATGACGTCATAACATTACATCCCTCTTACTTTACGCCTTTTTTTTCTTTTAGAAAACAAAGCAAAATAGCTCTTCAACGTAACTATGAGTATGACTTTCATAAATGAAAACTTCAACAAAAGAAAACATTCCTGTGCTTCTTCCACACTAGTTAAACATAACCACAAGTCACAGATCAAGAATGTTAGGCCGCTTGACCACGCGACCGCTTCTTGTGGTCACAGGCCGTTCGTTGGGCAATCCCTCAGATGGAGAATCTGTCTCCCTTTGTTCTGAGGACGGATCAGGAAAACCACCGTCTTCCCCGCGATGTTCTGGGTGTCCCGCATCAGGAGGAATGGTTGTTGTCGCTTTGTCTGGTGACTGCTTTGGGGTTGGTGCATCACTCAGACGTCTGTTGAGGTGTCGGCGATTTCTTCTCTGGATGCCCGTCTTTGTCTTTAGTTCGTATGACCTCGGAGCAACTGGTCGCAAGATGACTGCTTCTTTCTCCGTAGGTGTTTTCAGCCACACACGTTCTCCTGGCTTGAGGGTAGGAAGGGGTTGAGCTCGGTGTCGCTTGTCGTGGTTTCTCTTCTGTGCCTCTTTCTGCTGGACATCGGCTGACCGCATGTCGTGAAACTTTGGCCAGTCTGGAATAAGCAGATTGGGAACGGCAGGTACCTTGGTTCTCAAACGACGTCCCATAAGTCTTTCCGCTGGACTGAAACCGCACTGCAGAGGCGTCGCTCTGTAGTTCAACATGGCCACGTGCGGATCTTCAGCTTTCAGGAGCAGCTGCTTGAGGGTCTGCACTGCTCGTTCAGCTTCTCCGTTGGCTTGCGGATACCATGGATGAAGCCATATTCTTCAGCAAACCTTGAGAACTTGTCAGCGTCAAACTGAGGGCCATTGTCCGTCATCATGACTTCCGGGATTCCATGCCTGGACATAATAATAATAATAATAATAATAATAATAATAATGCAAACTTTTATAGCGCTATTCTAGAAAAATGTCTACTCTTAGCGCTTTACAATACATACATCGACAAGCATACTATACACGCACAGGCAAAGAAACCGACCAAACATAACCAACAAACTATACATGCACAGGCAAAGAAAGCGACCAAACATACAATACACGCACAGGCAAGATAACGACCAAACATAAACAAACATACTATGACCAAACATAACCAACATACTATACGCGCGCAGGCAAAGAGAACAATCAGCACATGTAATAATTACTGACAACTAATAATGCAGGCATACAATGACAGTCCAATACACAGCCTAAGCACAAGAACCACAGTAGGCTTCTATATAAAAACGTGTCAACGGTACTATTTACACACACACAAACAGTGCTGACACAAAGCGCAGAAAATATACACGTTATTTTAGGCGCTAGGTAGGGGGTGAGGTGGGGCGGGATGGGGTGGGTGGGGAGATGCTGGAGGGGAAATCACTTGCGCTGAAAGAGGTGTGTTTTGAGATTTGTCTTGAATGTAGTGAGAGAATCTGTGTGTCTGAGAGGCAGTGGTAATCTATTCCAGGTCACAGGGGCTTGATAGGCGAAGGACCTCTCGCCACATGTCTTTGTTTGCACTGTGGGGAGTCGGAAGAGTCGAGTGTCGGCGGCGGAGCGAAGCTGACGAGAGGGGGTGTAGAGATTGAGGAGTTCTGACAAGTATTCTGGGGCAGAACCAGAAACGACGGCAAAAGAAAGAGAGGAGAGTTTGTATTCGATCCTTTTAGTGATTGGCAGCCAGTGTAGAGAGTGAAGAAGGGGTGTGGCGTGTTCATACTTGGAAGATTTGAAGACCAGGCGGGCAGCGTTATTTTGGATCCTTTGAAGTCTATCTAAAAGGTACTTAGGGAGACCGGCCAGAAGAGAATTGCAATAATCTATCTTTGAGAGGACTAAAGAACACACTAACGTTTTGGTTGCATCAGCGGTGAGGTAGTGACGGACTGAACTAATCTTGCGCAGCTCTAGATAGGCGGACTTGCAGATGTTAAAGATGTGTTTTTGGAAAGAGAGAGTTGGATCGAGAGTGACGCCAAGGCTGCGGACAGACGGAGAGAAAGAGATAGGTAGTTCGTTGACAGTGAGAGAGGCAGGAAGAGAAGGGTGATTGAGAAATTTCTTGGGACAGGCCAGCATAACTTCGGTTTTGTCACTATTTAACTGGAGTTTGTTTAAAGACATCCAATCACTGAGGTCCACATGATGCTCTTCAGGTGTTGGATGACAGTTTCACTGGTGGTCGAACGTAGTAGTGCCATTTCTATGTACCTCGAGAAATAGTCCACAACCACAAGGTAGTCATTTCCACGCCAGTCCATCAAATCGACACCCACTTTCTGCCATGGATAATCTGGCACTGGTGTAGGTTGCAATGGTTCTGGTGGTGGTTTGCGCTCCTTCACGCAAGTTGCACATTCTTCTATCATGACTTTTATGTCTGTGGAAAGTCCTGGCCACCACACTGAAGATCTTGCCAGCGCTCTGCACTTTACGATGCCCTGGTGACCTCCGTGGATTTTGCTGAGAA
Source organism: Littorina saxatilis (assembly GCF_037325665.1). Taxonomy (NCBI): domain Eukaryota; kingdom Metazoa; phylum Mollusca; class Gastropoda; order Littorinimorpha; family Littorinidae; genus Littorina; species Littorina saxatilis. The sequence goes on along the minus strand of NW_027127756.1, from coordinate 8,072 downwards.
TGTCCTGCCTCATCTCTTCTGGAATGACAAGACGGTCTCTGAACAACAACAGTCCTTGTTGTACCGTCAGGCCGTCTCTCACTGTGTGAAAAGGCTTAAGGTCTGGTTCAACCTTGTTAACATCAGGCCATCCTTTGTTGCAGTAGTCTTTCACTTTGCAGCAAATTATATCTTTCTGCTGTTTGGCCCTGATTTCATCCATGCGCTGCTTTGACGCTGGAAATCCTTCTACCACTGACTTGACGTATGCTGCAACATCACTGTCAAGCTGTAAATCTGACGTCTGTGGAGATCCGACTGGAGCACGCGATAAGGCGTCAGCAGTTGTCAGATCCTTACCAGCTGTGTAGATCACGTCATACCGGTACCGCATCAGCCTCATACGGAACCGTTGAATCCGTGGCGAAAGCTCGTCTAGCTGTTTTGACTTGAGGAGTGCCAGAAGCGGCCTGTGGTCTGTCTCAATGGTGAATGAGGGAAGACCAATCAAGAAGTCAGCGAACTTCTCGCAGGCCCACGTAGACGCTAATGCCTCCTTTTCCACCTGGGCATACCGCTACTCGGTGGACGTCATAGATCTGGAAGCAAAGAATACAGGTTGCCATTCACCGTCTCTTTCCTGGAGAAGGACAGCTCCCAGCCCGTACGACGAAGCATCAGCTGACACTTTGCCTTGGTAGGCAAGGATGTGCTGTAGTGAGCCAGCACAGTGCACTGGTGGTGAGGTCAGCTGTTCTTTCGGTCTTTGAAACGCTCTCTCCTGTGCGTCTCCCCATGTCCACTGAATTTCCTTTTTCAGCAAATCACGTAGAGGTCTGGTCTCTTCTGCCAGGTTAGGGGAGAACTTTCGGACGAAGTTCACCAGTCCCAAAACACGTCGTAGTTCAGGGACGCTCTTAGGTCGAGGCATGTTCCCGATAGCCTCCACCTTGTCCGGATCCATCTGGACACCATCCTTGGAGATCACGTGTCCGAGGAACTTGATGCTTGTTTGGCTGAAAGCACACTTGTCATTCAGTGTGACACTGGCATCTTGAAGCTTTTCAAGTACTTGCTTCAGACGTTGGTCATGCTCGACTTGGTTGCGTCCGTACACCAACACATCATCTATGTCGCATATGACCCCTGGAATGTCTGACAACAGCTGCGACATGATGCGATGAAAAACCTCACTCCCTGACGAGATTCCGAAGGGTAGACGTTGAAAACAAAAACGTCCGATTGGTGTAATGAAGGTCGTCAACTCTTGTGAGCTTTTCTCCAGTGGAACTTGATAGAAACCGCTGTTGCAGTCCAGTTTAGTGAATACTGTTGCCTCCTCTAACTGTGCGAGGAGTTGATCTGTATACGGAACAGGATAGTTTTCTCTCTTGACACTCTCGTTCAGTCTGGTAAGGTCTACACAGATCCTCAGTGCATCATTATGTGCTTTCGGCACCACAACGATGGGGGCACACCAGTCAGTTGGAGTGTTGACTGGTCGAATCACTTCCTGGTCTTGCAGTCGCCTAAGCTCCTCCTCTACCTTCTGTTGAAAAGGAAGTGGAACACGTCTCGGTGCTGTCACTGCTTACGGCACTGCACTGTCCTTCAGGCGAATTGTATAAGTCTCTTTCATTTTCCCAAGTCCAGAGAACAGCCTGGGGAAAGTCTCCTGAATGCGTTCCTTGTCGCCTTCTTTCACCGTTTCCACACGCTTCACGAGTCCTAGCGCCTGAATTGCTGGTCTCCCTAACAGAGGTTCTTCTAGGTCTTCAACCACGTAGATGTCTTGAATGCTCATGGCGTTCTTGACTTTCATTTTTGACGTGAACTGTCCCAGCACTTTTAGTGGAATTTTACCTGGGCCAAAGAGTCTTTTCGAAGGCCTCTCAAGCGGGTATTTGTTTTTGGGTACCATCACTGCTGGCATCACTGTTACGTCTGCTCCAGTGTCCATCTTAAACTGAATGTTTGACTGCTCTAGCTGAACGTCCACATGCCAGGCGTCAGTTCCTGCATTTGACACTGCTCCCAGATATGCTTCATCTTTCACTTCCTTCACAGAAGCTTGGCTGATGGGCTTGCTGAAACAACAAACTGCATAATGTCCTTTCTTCCGGCATTTTCTGCATTCCGCTTTCGCGGCAGGACAGGACTCTCTGCCATGCTGATCTCGACCGCATCTGGTGCACTTTTGTGACCTTTCTCCCAGATTTCGGCTTGGACGCTTCCACTGTATTTTCGGATGCTGTCCCTTTTGCATAGCATTCGGAACCCCCTTTAGGCGACCCACTGTTGTTTCCTTAGACATTTCATGGAGTTGTTGCTGGGATGACTCATAAGCTCTGCATATGTCTACTGCTTTTTTAAAAGTCAGTGTTGAATCTTCAAGAAGTTTCTTCCGCATGGTATCACTTTTGACACCAACGACAATTCTATCACGTATCATACGGTCTTCCATGATGCCATAATTACAGTTCTTAGCGAGTTGTCTAAGGGCTGCCACATACGCATCGATCGACTCAGACGAATCCTGGCGTCGAATGTGAAATCTGTATGTTTCGAACGCTTCATGCGTGGCTCCCACACAAAAATCTTCCAGCTTCTTGATGACAACGCTTATGTCTTTCTTGTTCTCACCTTCAGGGAACCTCATGCTGTCATACACCTCCATTGCATCTTCGCCAATGCAGGCAAGCAACACTGCACACCGGTATTCTCCTTCTTCTTTGTCCAGTCGAGAAGCAATCTCATAATTGTCCCATTGTCTTTTGAACTTCTTCCAGTTTTGGGATAAGTTGCCTTCCATAACCAGCTTTGAAGGTACTTAAACTGGAACATTGGCTGTGTAATGTCTCCTCTCTGCCGGTAATGGTGGTTGGTTGGGCTGCTCTACCATACTGGATCTCTGCTGAATCCGTACCACTGAACCACACCTTTTTTTATATTCCTACTGCGACGCTGCATCTAGTTTGCTGCTGTCGGAGTACGCGATTTTAGATCGAACAAAATGCTCTACAGCACGCGCGAACAAAACTTTTGACTTGCAATCTCGTACATAAAGTTTTTGACACTCACTGCTTCACTACCAGCCACTTCTGACACCACGTCGTGTTCTCGTCGTGTTGGACGGTCACATGCATATAAACAAACTGGTATAAATGAAGTAGACACAGGCATGGAGGGTTAGCGTGCTTTTTATTCCGCCATGATTCTCCCAGCCTCCCCAGCAACCTTCTATGTCAGGGTTCTTGCATTTTGACAATAGAACACGGTTTTCCATGACGTCATAACATTACACGGCCCTACACACACACACACACACAGACACACAGACACACACACACAAGCAAACACGAACACACACGCACGTGTACACACACACATGTGACGGTTTTTCAATTTTGAGGCAAAAACGTGTCTTTCAACTTCAAAAAAAATCAGAGCTTCACACAGTGCTCCGATTGTACTGAAATTCGGGTTAATGTCTTCTTCAAAATGTCCTTCGCAAACTGGTCAAGAGTTTTGCGTTATTTGTGTGTTTACCTTATACCTTTTAAGGTCAAATAGTAAGCGAGGGTGTCAAAAAATGGGTGTCTTTTGGTTAGAAGGCAAAATTTCAAATGTCTGTAGATCGTCAGAAAAAAATCGTACATGAATGAAAAAATATTCAAAAAATTGTTTTTTAGAACACTAACCGATCTGTGAGCAGCTTTTTTAATGTCCTTTTATACTTTATTTATGAAACGAAAATAAAAGAGCAAAAAATGCTGTCTTCACTTTTTATGTCCGTCGTGTCACGTTTACTGAAAGCGACTGAAAAACAATGACGGGTCCCTTTTTTCGTAATTTTAAATGTAACCAAGATCGCGTCCCTTTTGTCGCCTCCTTTCAGGAAAAACCTATCGCCGCGTGGCCTTTACGTCTTATTTTATTGGTGTCCTGAAGTTGTCAAAGTGAGTATTAAAAATATTTTATGTCCATCGTGTCACGGGGTGTGTGATAGTGATTAAAACTTGAAATGTGCTCAAATCACATTCAATACATGGGACTTTGGGACACTTAACTATCTAGATTTGAAATTGCAATCAAATTTGGAACAGGGAGCATTCATAATTTTTTTTGTTGAAATTTGTCCATCGTGTCACGGTCCATCGTGTCACGATCTCAGTCGTGACACGACGGACACAATTGTGACACAACGGACATATTCGTGTGTCTTGTTCGATGTAATTCAGTTATTTATGTATAGGCGATGAAATGGGCTAGCTATACACCTGACAATGTAAGCATGTAGATCTAGTGATACATACACTCTTCAAAAAAAGTTAAGGATCGGTTGAAAAAACGGATCTAATTATAAAAAATTGCCAAAAAATTAAACATCGACATAATAATCAAAAGATTAATGTGTTTGAATTAACAAATGAACAATGAGTCTTGACCTAGAATTTTGTTTGGCAGGCAGAGTTATTTCCCTTTGTGTGACTTCTCAAAAGTTTCTGCATTTTGGTAGAAAAAGGGTGGTTTTTTATAGCCCCATGAAGTTTGCGGAGCGCATGCCAGGGCAAAAGGTTGTGATGCACGTGCTACAACAGGATCCTGGCTATTAACATCGCTCACCACCTTGTATTTAAAGGTTGACACGCTGACACAATTATGCACAGTAGCAACATGCCCCCACGAAGAAAACTGAGCAATTTGGATAGAGCAAGGGCAATAGGATGGCTACAAGACAGTGTTGCTGCCAGGCAAGTGGCCCCAAGGCTTGCAGTGGCTCCCTCTGTCATCATTAGACTAAAACAGAGATTCCACGCAGCTGGAAGAGTGCAGGAGCGACAACGTTCTCGTCGGCCCAGAGTCACCACACAAAGAGAGGATCGCTTCATTCAGAGGCAGGCCATGCAACAAAGAATGGCTACGGCAAACAACATTAGGCAACGCCTACAAGCTACCACGGCAACACTGTTGTTAGTGGTCAGACGATCCGAAACCGCTTACACAACTTTGGCTTGCGTGCAAGGCGTCCAGTCCGAGGAACAACCCTGACTGCTAATCACCGAGCAGCTCGCCGAGCCTGGTGCACTCAACATGTGAGGTGGCAACGTCAGCAGTGGGCTCAGGTGTTGTTTACAGATGAGTCCCGCTTTTGCTTGGAACCTGCTGATGGTCGCATCCGAGTGTGAAGGCGTCGCGGAGAGCGCTTCGCAGAAGGCGCTGTTCTGGAACGACAGCGTTTTGGCGGAGGCTCTGTGATGGTCTGGGGAGGGATCAGCACACGTCAAAGGACACCTCTGTACCATGTAGTGGGCAACTTGACCGTTGTCCGCTACCAGAATGAGATCCTGCAACCCCTGGTCTTTCCAGCCCTCCAAGCGATCGGCCCTCGTGCGATTCTTCAGGATGACAACGCACCTCCCCATCGCTCTGCAGCTGTAAACACCTTCATCCAGCAGGCCAGGGTCAACAGGATGATGTGGCCAGCCAACAGCTCGGACCTGAACCCCATAGAGCACATGTGGGACGAGCTTTGTTGTCGGGTACAGCAACATCACCCTCCTCCTGCCAATCTGGGTCAACTGCTGCAATGGCTCCAGCAGGAGTGGAATGGAGTTCCCAGAGCATACATATGCAGCCTGATCCACTCCATGCGCCAACGGTGTGTTGAATGCCTGGCACACAACGGAGGGCACACGCGTTATTGACACTGATTCACATTGTTGTGAATTCCATTTTCGAGGGTTGTCACGTTTGACACACTCTAGCTAAATTGTCGCTGCCGCGTTCGATCTTTGCTTTGTTTGTCATTACTCCTTGGTTGTTCAATTATATAATTTAAAAAAAGAAAAAGAATTCGGTCTTGTCTGTTTTGTGTGGCGTGCTTGTAAAAAAAGTGATCCTTAACTTTTTTCGAAGAGTGTAGAAGGAATTCGACCGGAAGATTATCTTGGGCGTTGGGTGTTTGTCGCTTACGACAAGATGGCATATCCCGGTCTAGTGGTAGACGTTGACAATGGAGAATACCTGGTGGACTGCTTGCACCAACTTGGAAAGGACACTTGTTTCTTTTCACCAAGAATGAAGGACACACTATGAAGATATTCTGGCTGTCATCTCTGAGCCAGTTAAAAAAGATGGCTTCTCTGATCATTACACTGTAGATCTATTTGTATGGAATCATGTGCAAGAGAAGCTTTTCCGGAGACACACCCCGTTGCAGTCTAATGTGTTCACTCAACCTAGAGCTCGCTATCATAACAGACATTAAGTTCAAAGACGGTTACCTTTACACTTTTTCAGTCGTTCCTCTTGACTCGTTCAGTTTTATAAAAATGCCATGTGGAAAGGCATTCCAATTCTGCTTTTTGTTTGCTTAGTTTAATACCCAATTTAAAAAAAATGTAATTTTCAAACTTGCTTCCTTTTGTATGTGCAAATGTCTATCGTGTCACGAGCGTGTCCATCGTGTCACGAGCGTGTCCATCGTGTCACACTGCACACTAAGGCTTAATTTGCAAACCAAAGATGTTGTTTCATAATCAAGGGTTTTGGGTGATTGTTGCCATCGTTCAGAGTTACTAGTAAAAAAAAGTTTCACATAAATGTGTGCATTTGTTTCAGTTTTATGTGTGTTGACGTGTGCTGTGATTTATTACTTTTTCTTTCTACTCTATCATTTTCTGTAATCAATGCACTTTCTTTAAAACAAAACCCACATATTTTGATTTATTCCATTGAAGGCTGATCTGTGTGTTGTGTAACTGAAAAGAAATGGACTGAGTGATTAAATTTATCATAAAGAAAATAAAAAAAACTTGTCCGTGACACGACGGACATTTTCACATGTGTACATTTTTTCACATTTTTATATTTCTTCACATAGTTTTGTAAAAGTGGCAAGAAGCGACCTATGGAATACCCAATGTGTATAGTTCAACATAAAATTATTGCTGATTCCTTTGGTGAAGATTATTCCCCCCCGATTTTTTTTTTCATTTTTGCCCCAAAATTGAAAACCCCTCACGTACGTTCACACACACACACACACACACACACACACACACAAGCGCGCGCGTTCACCCAATAACGCTCGCACGCACACACACACACACACACACACACACACACACACACACACTTTTTTTTAAGTTTTCTTTTCAAATTGGTTTCAAAATCATCATCAGAATACCGAATGTTGTTTTGAAACCATTTGATGGTTGCTTATTTTATGTTTTTCCTTCTTATTCCTCATGGCAAACAAGTCGCGTGAGGCGAAATTAAAACATTGAGTCATAATGGAAGGGCACTGGTTCTGTGCGACGCTTAGTTCTCGAGATAGGTGTGACCACAAAAGCACAGGGCCGGAGTGCTATGTAAATTAGGAGCAGTTCTTCCAAACCCATTAAAGAAATATGATACCACCAGCCTGTTCCCGCATATTGAGCCAGAATTTTTTGTTTTGACAAATTGACGTTGCAGTTCCGAAGCAAATGATCATCGTTTTTAGGCGAATTTGTGTTTAAACGTGTTTTTCTCATAATATAACAATGCCCAGCTCGAAAATATGGCCATAAACAAATCTACGATTGTTCGAAGAAAGAAGAATAACAACATTCGTGTCGAATACGACTTGCATTTTGCCGTGTGCGCTGTAAAATCGGACTACCTTCAATGCAGACGAAAACCAGACATCTTTATTTTCTTCGGGCCAAGGGAGAAATCTTCGATGATGCAAATTTAAATGACGTCATGTGATTACACCTATCTCGAGAACCACAGGCACTCGTCACAAGGTGGGAGGGGCCTATGTCTTACTTGGATGTCACTTGTGATGGACGGTCGTCTTTCCTTATGGTTTATGGTAATAGTAGTAGTCCTGAGAGCGCACAGGCCCCGCCCACTTTGATCCCGACCCGCTCGTGACGAGTGCATGTGCTGAGTTTTAGTCTCGACTTGCCGAGACGAGCGTGACCCGTCACGTTCTTCGGGTATGGTTAGCCAAGACTATCTAAATGTAGTCTCGGCGACTGGTTTTTCGTGTTGATCTTTCAGGATACTGACTAAATGCTTCACGCGACTTGCTTTACTTT
>NW_027127755.1:101200-104667 GCF_037325665.1 Littorina saxatilis | reverse complement strand
TCTGGAGTCTGGATGGTTTATTGATTAGGCCTTGGGACCATTTCAATTCGGGGTGTACAAAGTTTCAAAATTACATGCTTCATGAATAATAATCATAATGATATTAATCATAATAATAAAAAAACGCTGGCGCTGGACCCGAGTACGCTCCCCCAGTATGAAAGTTTTTGTCTTGTGCACGTGGATTAAAAAAAAAAAAAAAAAAAATTATTTATTTATTATACACAATTAAAAAAATTATTAGAGTAAAACAAGAATTAAAAAAAAAAAAAAAATAGACCGCCCATGCCGGGAATCGAACCCGGATCACTTGGATTAAAATAAAATAAAAATATCATTTATTTATTTTACACAATTAAAAAAAACTATTACAGTAAAATAAAACATTAAAACGTTCATAATAAACAATAGTAAACAAGAATTAAAAAAAAAAAAAAAAAAATAGACCGCCCATGCTGGGAATCGAACCCGGATCTCTTTGGCCATAGTCGGAGACGTTTTCCTCCAAGCCAACAAATCTGACAATCGCCAGTGAACTCAAATGCCTATACTCCTCGCGCAGTGGTACACGCACGCAAAGCACGCAAAAAGCCTGGTGTGGTGTCGCTGGCTGGGCGGTTTATCAGCCGAACGGCTGTTCTATCCCACCGCGAATCGCGCCCGCCGTTAAGAGTGGCTTTTGTGTTTTTTGGGGCATTTAGGTCCCAGGTAACATTATGAAGTTTTAATACGATCAATCGGACCTATTATCAAGTTAGTGTATCAACTTTTGAACGAACTGCGCCCAGTAGTTTCCCAGCAATAAGCTGTTAAGTCGAGACGAACAGACACACAATTAAAGTCTGCAGGACCCTAGTACTGCGTACTCGGGGATAATCATCATCATCGTAATGACAGTCGACATGACGACAGTGAAAACAGGCATTTACAACAGCAAAACGTTTGAAAAAGGACAGTAATGCATCAACACAAAATCCAGTCTCTGTCACACTTCACTCATGTCTCTCTGTCATCCTTCCATCCATCCATCCATCCATCCATCCAACCATCCATCCATCCATCCTTCCATCCATCTCATGTCCCTCTGTCATCCATCCATCTAATCATCCGTCTGTCTGTCCAACCATTCATCCGTCATCCATCTATTCATCCCTCCATCTATCCCTTCACATGCCCTTCCACACGCAAATCTGCAAGCAGTTATATGCATAATCGTTGCATCTCTGATACATAGCATCACATTAACGTTTTCAAAAAACAAAACATTATTACTATTTTTTAAGCAATCGACAAAAACAACAAAAATAGCATACACATAAAACAAGATCATGCAATATCTCATATTCACTGTCCCCACTCACTGCGTATTTTAAACGCGTTCATGATGAAGGTTGCAAGTCTAAGTAATATTGATCTGTTTGGTGTCGCTAGAAGTAGCGCCAGTTTAAAGCTTGATGGACGGTTGTAATATTTTGCAGGTATGTAGTACTCACGAATACCAGCATATTTTGGACATTTCAAAACAAAATGAATTTCATCTTCGGTCTCATTTGCGCAGAATGGACACAAGTAATCTACAGCTGTTGACGACCGAATGTGTCGTAATCGATGCACTTTGAGTGGCGAGACACCAAGTCTTAACCTAATCAGACAGTTTCTTGCTTTGACATGCTTCAGGTCATTTAAGTATGAAGACATAGATAAGGCTGACTTGAAAGTGCTATAGAAAAGGAATCGTTCTTTACTTTGAACGGTTTCTATCCACTCTTGCTTGTATAATGTGACTAGTCTGTTCTTGAATTCCGTTATGAGAGAGAGAGAGACACACACAGAGAGAGACACAGAGAGAGACACAGAGAGAGAGAGAGAGAGAGAGAGAGAGAGAGAGAGAGAGAGAGGGAGACATAGACAGAGAGACAGGAACAGGAACAGACTTGCAGAAATAGAGAGACAGAGAGAGGACAGCGAGCCAGATATAATGACATTGACACAAAGAGGGAACCACTCAGGAAAATTGGTCCCAGTTGTCCCAGACTGCAGTGACAGACCAGCCATGCGTTGCTCAGATTCACAATAGCCCGCTCAGAGAAAAGTCGCTCTGGATTGGTCTATGTGTTCTGCGCGAAGTTAGAATCCGGTTTCATTCTAGAATGGACCGGGTCCAGGTTGGAATTCTAACCCTGCGCAAGTACAGGGGTGCCATTCTAGAATGAAACCACGTCATGTGAGGAAAGTTGACATGCGTGAAGCATCGCGAGAGTGAATAAAGGGGGCCGTAATGTTTGTAGGTAAGACTGAAAGCGGACAAACACTCAATGGCTCAAAACCGTAGGACTTTTAATATTAATTTTAACCTGTAGGTAAGACAGAGTTGTCTTCCCTTGAATTATCTCCACCTGCACCTTCCCTTTGATAAAATGGGGCTGATTTGTCTACCCCTGAAAAAAATCCTTTGGCGATCTTGCGATGTCATGTCATGTCAAGAAAGTTGACACTCCTGAGTACGCAATAAACAAAGGCAGACCATAGCAAGGGGGACTACCAGGGCGGTAATGTTTGCAGGACAGTTGTTTTTGTGATGAGAGCCGGTTGCGGCCGCTTGCAATGTCAGCGCTGTCTCCCTCTCGGAAATGTCCGGTTTTTTGACAATTGTTTTGACAGACAGACAGACAGACAGACAGACCAACAGAAGGACAGAGTGAGTTATAGAGCTGTTGTCACAGGTTTAAAAAAAAGTTGACATTAACAAAAACAGAAATCAACAACAACTTTTGTCTGGTTTTATAATATTATGGGAAAACATTGAAAGCAATTCATAGTAGTAGTACTACCACAACAAATACTCTCAAAGGGGAATTCCATGCCTAAAAGTTTGACAGTTTTTATTTAATCTATCAGAATCCCTACCTTCCAAACTGTGATATGCCCACGTTTCAAACTCTTCATGTATATGAATAAGATTAAAAGTTACAAGCGAGATCGGCAAAACACTGTCAGTCCGGAAATTTCCGTTCGTAGCGATCAGTGCTGAGTGTCTCTCAAAATCGTAATCACTTTCAGAACATCACAATCCCAATTCACGATGTCTTTGAGTAAAGTGTAAAAAAACCGAAAAAAACCCAACCAAACACACAAAAAACAAAAACAAACAGAAAATCCACATTTGTGGCTTTGGCTGTGTGATAGCCTCTAACTGAAATGACTATTCCAACTTGGACCCAAATTCCAACCTTGCGCACGGCCGATTCTAGAATGGACCAGCAACAAGGGTTTCATTCTAGAATGGCACCCCTGTACTTGCGCAGGGTTAGAATTCCAACCTGGACCCGGTCCATTCTAGAATGAAACCGGATTCTAAGAACGCGCAGAACATATGCAACGGGCTCACAACGAGGCAAATCGCTTCACGATGGCGACGAAGAAAGCACGATTGCTGCGAGATATGAAAAAAGTTGTACTTCTTAAAC
>NW_027127755.1:76200-96200 GCF_037325665.1 Littorina saxatilis | reverse complement strand
TTACGTTTTAAGACGTTGGCAAAGCCTTATTTTTTCATCTTAAAGTTATTGTGCTTGACACTTCAAGATACACGGAGCCCCCAGTGCTTTTATTAATGCCTCAGGCATTTATCTATTTAAAAGTTATGTGCTTGGAACTCTCTTCCCTTCTCTGTCAGACACTGCACCTCTCTCAGCTCTTTCAAACAACAGTTGAAAACTTTCTTTTTCACACAATATTACACCAACCCGGCCTAATGTCATTTCCATTCCATTTCTGCACGTACTCCACTCCCTTAAAGTTGGTATGATTGTTGAAAGTGTTCGCTGGGTATGTGTGTACACTCTTCAAAAAAAGTTAAGGATCACTTTTTTACAAGCACGCCACACAAAACAGACAAGACCGAATTCTTTCATATTTTAAAAAATATATAATTGAACAACCAAGGAGTAATGACAAACAAAGCAAAGATCGAACGCGGCAGCGACAATTTAGCTAGAGTGTGTCAAACGTGACAACCCTCGAAAATGGAATTCACAACAATGTGAATCAGTGTCAAAAACGCGTGTGCCCTCCGTTGTGTGCCAGGCATTCAACACATCGTTGGCGCATGGAGTGGATCAGGTTGCATATGAATGCTCTGGGAACTCCATTCCACTCCTGCTGGAGCCATTGCAGCAGTTGACCCAGATTGGCAGGAGGAGGGTGATGTTGCTGTACCCGACGACAAAGCTCGTCCCACATGTGCTCTATGGGGTTCAGGTCCGGGCTGTTGGCTGGCCACAGCATCCTGTTGACCCTGGCCTGCTAAATGAAGGTGTTTACAGCTGTAGAGCGATGGGGAGGTGCGTTGTCATCCTGAAGAATCGCACGAGGGCCGATCGCTTGGAGGGCTGGAACGACCAGAAGTTGCAGGATCTCATTCTGGTAGCGGACACCGGTCAAGTTGCCCACTACATGGTACAGAGGTGTCCTTAGACGTGTGCTGATCCCTCCCCAGACCATCACAGAGCCTCCGCCAAAACGCTGTCGTTCGAGAACAGCGCCTTCTGCGAAGCGCTCTCCGCGACGCCTCCACACTCGGATGCGACCATCAGCAGGTTCCAAGCAAAAGCGGGACTCATCTGTAAACAACACCTGAGCCCACTGCTGACGTTGCCACCTCACATGTTGAGTGCACCAGGCTCGGCGAGCTGCTCGGTGATTTGCAGTCAGGGTTGTTCCTCGGACTGGACGCCTTGCACGCAAGCCAAAGTTGTGTAAGCGGTTTCGGATCGTCTGACCACTAACAACAGTGTTGGTGGTAGCTTGTAGGCGTTGCCAAATGTTGTTTGCCGTAACCATTCTTTGTTGCATGGCATGCCTCTGAATGAATCAATCAATCAATCAATATGAGGCTTATATCGCGCGTATTCCGTGGGTACAGTTCTAAGCGCAGGGATTTTTTTTTTAAAAATGTTATGCAATTTATATCGCGCACATATTCAAGGCGCAGGGATTTATTTATGCCGTGTGAGATGGAATTTTTTTACACAATACATCACGCATTCACATCGGCCAGCAGATCGCAGCCATTTCGGCGCATATCCTACTTTTCACGGCCTATTATTCTGTTACACGACACTTGAGATTGCCACAAGTTCTCAAATGTCGTATAGTTGTGTTCTTTTATTCTACGTCGCCCGTCTTCGCAGCAGCAGAAAACAACTCGTCAAATTGAGTTGGAGGATTTATTTAGCATTCCATACATACAACTGCACATCGTAGCAGAACTCAAGGTAGAAGCTTTTTTTTTACATACAAATCACGCTGGCCTATATAGTAAATACTCAATCTCGAGAATATTCCAGACCGAACATGATACAACTACATTATACGAGCCGCCTATGGTCTAGAACAGTGACGTTCTCTGTGACGTACATCAAAAGCGCCGACGCACTTAATCCGAGCGAACGCCACGAACCCACGACTCAAAACAACGTGGTAAACAACTTGTTTTGACAGGACTAGAAAGTTCACCTGCATTCTCGTTCAAACATAAATATTGTGTTTACAAAATATAATATCGGTACTTTCCCACAAAGTACAAATAAGTCAACTACATGCAACACACAAAACTGAACCAAAGTTCAGCAACGGCAGCGTTTCCTAACATATTCCAAGTCACACGGGTATTTTGGTGGACATTTTTATCTATGCCTATACAATTTTGCCAGGAAAGACCCTTTTGTCAATCGTGGGATCTTTAACGTGCACACCCCAATGTAGTGTACACGAAGGGACCTCGGTTTTTCGTCTCATCCGAAAGACTAGCACTTGAACCCACCACCTAGGTTAGAAAAGGGGGGAGAAAATTGCTAACGCCCTGACCCAGGGTCGAACTCGCAACCTCTCGCTTCCGAGCGCAAGTGCGTTACCACTCGGCCACCCAGTCCTACAGCTCCCCTGAAGCGATCCCCTCTTTGTGTGGTGACTCTGGGCCGACCAGAACGTTGTCGCTCCTGCACTCTTCCAGTTGCGTGGAATCTCTGTTTTAGTCTGATGATGACAGAGGGAGCCACTGCAAGCCTCTGGGCCACTTGCCTGGCAGCAACACCGTCTTGTAGTCATCCTATTTCCCTTCCTCTATCCAAATCGCTCAGTTTTCTTCGTGGGGGCATGTTGCTACTGTGCATAATTGTGTCAGCGTGTCAATCTTTAAACACAAGCTGGTGAGCGATGTTCTTAGCCAGGACCCTGTTGTAGCACGTGCATCACAACCTTTTGCCCTGGCATGCGTTCAGCAAATTTCATGGGGCTATAAAAAACACCCTTTTTCTTCCAAAATGCAGAAGCTTTTGAGAAGTTCCACAAAGGGAAATAACTCTGCCTGCCAAACAAAATTCTAGGTCAAGACTCATTGTTCATTTGTTAATTCAAACACATTCATCTTTTAATTATTATGTCGAGTTGAGTTGATGTTTAAATTTTTGGCAATTTTTTATAATTAGATCCGTTTTTTCAACCGATCCTTAACTTTTTTTGAAGAGTGTATATATAGTGTGTATAGCATATATGAATATTGTGTGAACAGTACATGTGGTGATTTTTTTTCTCCGTATGATTAATTGTTTTATGTAGGTTGTACATTTAATTGTTCTATATTGTATATGTTCTTTTGTAAAGGGCCTAGAGCCATAGGTTAAGCACTTAAACATGTCCAGTTATTGTTATTATTAAGTTTCATTGACCTTCTTGCGAGGATTCCAAAACTGCAATTCATTTACGAATAAATGTTCATCATTGTCCGGGCAGGACGGCGTGGTCCTCAATCAGGCTCAAATTAAGTCCCGTTTTTGTTGTTGGTTTTTTAATGTTTATTTTTTAATGTATGCTTACTTTTTCATTGTGTTGTTTGTGTTTATTTGCTTGTTTGCTTATTTGTCCGATTGTTTTTTGCTGGTTTGTTCGTTTAACTTATGTATTTGTCAGGTTGTTTTACTTGTTTATCATGTAGGCTTATTAGACATTTGTATTAGAAATAAGGACCGGTTGTAAGAAAAGGCGTAGCCTTAAACCTCTATCCTTAAAAAATAAAGTTCCATCATCATCATCATCATCATCATCATCATCATCATCATCATCATCATCATCATCATCATCATCATCATCATCATCATCATCATCATCCCGTACGTGAACTAATTACGTCAAAATCTTACATTGGAAGTCTGTTAGTCTCGGCGAGAGGGAAGATTCTTTTATCTCGGGTACTCTACGTCAAGACATTGTGTTTGATTACATCTATCCTTCCGTGTTCCCTGCTCTCAACCCCATCCACCCTTCTCTCTGCCTTTTAAATATTCTTCAGGAAGTAAAAAAGACGGAATCATGATAATTATTATCGTTCAAGGCAATCTAGCGACACATGACAGCAGAATTCCTACTTTGCTGTCCTGTAAGTTGGACAAAAAACCCACCCACCTACCCACACACACTAAGCCACGAAAAATAAAATGAAACAGATAAATCTTTCAGGCAATGTCGCTTTCAGGGAAAATGCGTCACCCGAGACATACAGGTGAACGTGTACAATGCACAAGTCAAGGAACTTTAGAATTAATCTCTAAAGGCATTTCCAAGGCCATGCGGAGCAAGTATAATTTTAGCACAGGAAAAATAGAAACAAAATCAGAACCATAAGTCCAATGTTAACAACATGAAGAGGGAAAAAATAAAAAGAAAGGAAGGAAGGAAGAAGGGATGAAGGGAGAGAAAAAAAAGAAACTAAGGAAGAAAGAAAGGAAGAAAGAAAGAACAAGAAATTCCTCCGAGGTAGGAAAAACACCCCCGTCCTTAGCATTCTCACTGCCACCAACT
The DNA here is from genome assembly GCF_037325665.1 of Littorina saxatilis. Lineage (NCBI taxonomy): Eukaryota > Metazoa > Mollusca > Gastropoda > Littorinimorpha > Littorinidae > Littorina > Littorina saxatilis. The sequence goes on along the minus strand of NW_027127755.1, from coordinate 91,861 downwards.
GAGCAGGCACTGCTAACAAGTGTGGTTATTTCCCTTTGACCATTAAAATGTCCCTCTATAAGTCCTTGTAGAATCTTAATCCACCAATAACTCCCTAACCGTGTGTTTGACTGGTCCCAATTTTTGTAAGGACCGTCTCAGGAATGTATAGAACCTGTTCACCAAGTTTGGTGACGATCGGTCCGTTCATTCTTGAGATCTATATGCGAACACAAACAAACAAACAAACAAACACATCGAGCGAAACCTATACACACCCCTATACCGGGGGTGTAAAAAACAAAGAAAGAAGGAAAGAAACAAACTAAGAGAGAGAGAAAGAATAGACAAAAACACAAACACAGATAATCTCCTCTTTTTTTCCATGCATGACAGATGAACTCCTACGAGTGGCTTGTGTTTCTCTAGAGTTGGAACCCATTAACACAAATTTAAAAAAATTTAAAAGATAAATTACGTTGGGAATGACAGATTTAGTGGAAACACGTCATCCGAGCCACTGGAGAAAACGTATATAAGAATCGCGAATGTAAATAAACTTAAACAAAATAAAGCAAGAAACAAGTCGCGCAAGGCGAAAATACAACATTTAGTCAAGCTGTCGAACTCACAGAATGAAACTGAACGCACAGCAATTTTTCAGCAAGACCGTATACTCGTAGCATCGTCAGTCCACCGCTCGTGGCAAAGGCAGTGAAATTGACAAGAAGAGCGGGGTAGTAGTTGCGCTGAGAAGGATAGCACGCTTTTCTGTACCTCTCTTCGTTTTAACTTTCTGAGCGTGTTTTTAATCCAAACATATCATATCTATATGTTTTTGGAATCAGGAACCGACAAGGAATAAGATGAAAGTGTTTTTAAATTGATTTGGAAAATTTAATTTTGATCATAATTTTTATATTTTTAATTTTCAGAGCTTGTTTTTAGTCCAAATATAACATATTTATATGTTTTTGGAATCAGAAAATGATGAAGAATAAGATGAACGTAAATTTGGATCGTTTTATAAAAAACATTTTTTTTTACAATTTTCAGATTTGTAATGACCAAAGTCATTAATTAATTTTTAAGCCACCAAGCTAAAATGCAATACCGAAGTCCGGCCTTCGTCGAAGATTGCTTGGCCAAAATTTCAATCAATTTAATTGAAAAATGAGGGTGTGACAATGCCGCCTCAACTTTTACAAAAAGCCGGATATGACGTCATCAAAGGTATTTATCGAAAAAAAGAAAAAATTGTCCGGGGATATCATTCCCAGGAACTCTCATGTCAAATTTCATAAAGATCGGTCCAGTAGTTTGGTCTGAATCGCTCTACACACACACACACGCACAGACAGACAGACACACACACACACACATACACCACGACCCTCGTCTCGATTCCCCCTCTATGTTAAAACATTTAGTCAAAACTTGACTAAATGTAAAAAAAAAAGGATCACCATGGTCATTCAATGTAGTTTTAGGACAAGACAAACAGAAACAAAAACAAATACATTTAGATATAGTAATGTTAATGTTATAGTAAAAACATTACTTAAAAAAAAAAATATCAATGAAGAAGGATGCTCCCCGCCAACAACAACAAAAAACAAAAAAAAGGCAAAAAAGAAAGGGTTGACGCAGCCTGCATGCAACTGAGATATAAAGAAAAACAAGTCGCGTAAGGCGAAAATACAATATTTAGTCAAGTAGCTGTCGAACTCACAGAATGAAACTGAACGCAATGCCATTTTTCAGCAAGACCGTATACTCGCAGCATCGTCAGTCCACCGCTCATGGCAAAGGCAGTGAAATTGACAAGAAGAGCGGGGTAGTAGTTGCGCTAAGAAGGATAGCACGCTTTTCTGTACCTCTCTTTGTTTTAACTTTCTGAGCGTGTTTTTAATCTAAACATATCATATCTATATGTTTTTGGAATCAGGAACCGACAAGGAATAAGATGAAAGTGTTTTTAAATTGATTTGGACAATTTAATTTTGATAATAATTTTTATATATTTAATTTTCAGAGCTTGTTTTTAATCCGAATATAACATATTTATATGTTTTTGGAATCAGCAAATGATGGAGAATAAGATAAACGTAAATTTGGATCGTTTTATAAATTTTTATTTTTTTTTACAATTTTCCGATTTTTAATGACCAAAGTCATTAATTAGTTTTTAAGCCACCAAGCTGAAATGCAATACCGAAGTCCGGGCTTCGTCGAAGATTACTTGACCAAAATTTCAACCAATTTGGTTGAAAAATGAGGGCGTGACAGTGCCGCCTCAACTTTCACGAAAAGCCGGATATGACGTCATCAAAGACATTTATCAAAAAAATGAAAAAAAACGTTCGGGGATTTCATACCCAGGAACTCTCATGTCAAATTTCATAAAGATCGGTCCAGTAGTTTAGTCTGAATCGCTCTACACACACACACACACACACACACACACACACGCACAGACACACACACATACACCACACCCTCGTTTCGATTCCCCCTCGATGTTAAAATATTTAGTCAAAACTTGACTAAATATAAAAAGAAAGAAAAAGAAACAAAAACAATTTTAGATAAGCGAATAAATGTCATCTGACATTTTACGGGCCTCGGGAAAAGTATTATTCTCTTCTCAAAGCTGGAATGGCATTATGCGCTATTTTCATCCTTACTAAACCGTTTCCTGGAATTACGCAGCTTATTATTCTTCCAATCTAAATAAAAACTTACAGAAAAATATCAAGAAACCCAGCTGAATGTTCCATTAATTTAAAAGACGGGAACATATTGGGGTCGTTCACTTTAGACAATGTATTCTTGGATTTAATGTGAATTATTAGACACGTTTAGACGTAAATAGCTGCCGGAGTAGCATTTGTCAACATTTACTGAAAGGCTTCGTGAAATAACTTTAGTTCTTTTGCGCACCAAAAAGAATACTTGTGTTGTTCTAAAAGCCTCTTTCACACCGTTAGTAGATTGCTTGCAATTGAAGACTCAAAGCTTAGATGTTTTGGGGACTACTATTCCTGCTCACAAAAAGCGAACATAATTAAACTTGGCCAAACAATTATTACCACAAATTTCGCACCCAAATTAAAGCATTAATTCTCCTGTCATTTCATTAAAACTTTATATGCCAGTTAAGGCAGTTCACTTAACTATCAGGATCCCTTTTTGGATTAAATATATATTTTACAGGGATCACGTGACCGCCGCTCAAACAAGGGTACCCTCAAAATCGACCAGACAAAGAAAGTCAAATCAATTATCTACCCTGAACAGGTTGATTTGATTAGTTAGCTTGCGTATTTCGTGTGCTATGCTTCACTCTTTCCAAGTGCACGTAACCCCGCGGCTTTTATTCATGTCTCAGGCATCTTTCCATTTAAAATAATATCAAGTTCCATTGTCATTCTGGCAAGCAGTCAAAAACTTCATGTTTTTACGAATTCATTTTCATCATTATCCAGGCAGGAAAAAGGCTCACATCAGGTCCCGCACGCGAACCAATTACGTCAATAGCCTACGTGGAAGTCTATTAAAGGCACAGTAAGCCTCCCGTAAACCATCACAGATACTGTCAGGCTTTTCCACCCAGTACACACACCCTTCCATTTGAACGCTCACCAAACGGGAACATCCTAGGTGCCCTACGTAAAGAGCGAGCAATTTTCAAAGAATTAATTTTGCGGAGAAAGTGTCGGAGACAATCGGACCGTGGTGCGTTTTGGCGCTAGACCTAACTTTTAAAATCTAAATAATAAATTGACAGCTTGTTACACAAACATTCTTAAATCATAAAATAATTCTTTTTTCATCAAGACAAGATCAGTACAATTCGAAGTTTTGAAAGTTTGAAAAAAGAAAAGCCCGGAAGCAGGGTCACGCAAGGTCGTGGTTCTCGTAGCAGACGATAGTTTATACCTATCGCCAGTTCCTCTGAACAGTCAAAAGCCATCGCTCGAGTTCTTGTGAACCACAGCCGTTTGTTTCGTGCATAGTTAGAAGTACGTAATAACGTGCTATTGCAGACGGATAAGCTCACAGTGAGTCGCATTCAAATTACTAACTGACAACTACATTGTGAAAAAGGGAAACTTGATCACACGGGTTCACGATGGCTCAGGGGTAAGATAAACCACGCAAAAATAAATTCTTTGAAAATTGCTCGCTCTTTACGGAGGGCACCTAGGATGTTCCCGTTTGGTGAGCGTTCAAATGGAAGGGTGTTTGTACTGTGTGTAAAAGCCTGACAGTATCTGTGATGGTTTACGGGAGGCTTACTGTGCCATTAATCTAAACGAGAGGGAGGATTCTATCTTTCTATTTTGGGTACTTTCCTTCAAGACACGTCAGAACATTGTAAAACATGGAATTTGGTTCCATTTTGGCATCCCAAAAAAGCGACTCTGATGTTACCAGACCTCCACTCGGAGGGAGCAGCCCGAATTTCCAAGCAACCGGACAATAAATGTACGAGAAAAACAAAAACAAACATGTCGCGTAAGGCGAAATGAAGCTACATTTAGTCAAGCTGTGGAACTCACAGAATGAAACTGAACGCACTGCATTTTTTCACAATGACCGTAGTCCGCCGCTTGTGCATAACGGAGTGAAACTGACGAGCCTGTTCAGCGCGGTAGTGGTTTTGCAGTGCTGCATAGCACGCTTTTCTGTACCTCTCTTCGTTTGAACTTTCTGAGCGTGTTTTTAATCCAAACATATCATATCTATATGTTTTTGGAATCAGGAACCGACACGGAATAAGATGAAAGTGTTTTTAAATTGATTTCGAAAATTTAATTTTGATCATAATTTTTATAATTTTTAGAGCTTGTTTTTAATTCAAATATAACATATTTATATGTTTTTGGAATCAGGAAATAATGTAGAATAAGATGAACGTAAATTTGGATCGTTTTATAAAAGAAAATGTTTTTTTTACAATTTTCAGATTTGTAATGACCAAAGTCATTAATTAATTTTTAAGCCACCAAGCTGAAATGCAATACCGAAGTCCGGCCTTCGTCGAAGATTGCTTTACAAAAATGTCAATCAATTTGATTAAAAAATGAGGGTATGACAGTGCCGCCTCAACTCTTACAAAAAGCCGGATATGACGTCATCAAAAGTATTTATCGAAAAAAATCAAAAAAAATCCGGGGATATCAATCCCAGAAACTCTCATGTCAAATTTCATAAAGATCGGTCCGGTAGTTTGGTCTGAATCGCTCTACACACACACACACACACGCACAGACACACAGACACAGACACACACACACACACACACACACACACACACACACACACACACACACACACACACACACACACACACACTCATACACCACGACCCTCGTCTCGATTCCCCCTCTATGTTAAAACATTTAGTCAAAACTTGACTAAATGTAAAAAGCAACCTTAGACCGCCATAAATGAAATAATGTCCTCGCCATGCACACGCATGACAAGTTAACATGATGGTAATTGTTTTTTTATTTATTTATTTTTTTTTACGCCCCCAGTTCCAAGACACTGTTGTGACAGCTGGGCTCAGTTTATTAATTCGCACTGGCTATACGCACTCGGAGTGTATACAGGGGTCAGAATCTTGTATACACTCCGGCTTTAACTTCTGGTCGCAAAGCGAATTTGCCATTCCACACCACTTTGCGATAGGAACGCAGAGCAGTTGATTATAAGAGTACAAAGAAACGAAAACAATCTGATGTTGCACGGCCTTTGCTGTAACGTAGATGACATTTTCGACACTGAACCGCATCAACACTCGGAGCGTCATTCGACACCATTTTGCGACGGTACGCTTCACATTCGATTCATGGTATCAGAGTACGCTGGGAACAAACACAGACAAAAACAAACACACACACACACACGAAACTGATGCTTCATGGCAGTTTATTGTCGAAGTTTGGAACACACTTGGAGTGTGTATCGACCTACAAACGGTTGTATACTATGTGAATCCCTGAATGTACATACTTTGCCAACTCTCGACACATACCAAAAAAGAGTTAGCGGAAGTTAATACGTCAGACTGATTTTTCATTGGCCGCTCCTAACGACTTGTGAGGGGGCATTTCATTGGCTACTGATTTGTAACAGAGCTTTTCATTGCCGGAGTGTATACAGACTCATCGATCCTGTATACACTCGGCGTGCGTATAGCTTTTGCCTTATTAATTTCAGATGACGAATCTGTTTTGAACTTTTGGAATGTTCTTTGTTAGCGTGTCATGTCATTTGACACAGGCAATCCATTTAGATGAGAAACCCAGTTCTCTCCACGTTTTAATGTGGTTTTTTTTTGTATGTACCATCGCATCTGTCAAAGGCAAGCTGCCCTTTCTGTGCTTATAGCGTACTAGATGACCGAAATGTAAAAGAAGTTCATGTTATAATTTTTTAATATTTTTTTCATCCAGTTTTGTAGTTTTGGTTTTCATTATTAACTATGATTACATATGCAACGCTGATGAATTCAAGTCAGTTGCAGTTGGTTTAAAAGTAAATCATGAGAGTCGTTGTGACTAAAACTGACTTTTTATCTGCATATAATCAAAATGTATAGATTGTTACATCTAACCGTAAACTAGTTGAATGTCTTAGACCATGGCTGATATTGGCCGTTTTGAATCACTCTCCAGATGAGAATACACAGCGAGATCGAGGTCGGGTGCATTAAACAGCTTTCTGTATGTGTGTGTGTGTGTGTGTGTGTGTGTGTGTGTGTGTGTGTGTGTGTGTGTGTGTACGGTATGTGTGTGTGTGTGTGTGTGTCAGTCGTGAGTGGGTGTGTTTGTGTGTGTGTGTGTGTGTTTGTGTGTGTGTGTGTGTTCGTGTGTGTGTGTATGTGTGTGTGTGTGTGTGTGTGCGTGTGTGTATGTGTGTATGTGTGTCTCTCTCTGCTTGTCTGTCTGTCTGTCTGTCTGTCTGTATGTCTGTCTGTACGAGACCAGGTGGGGGGGGGGGGGGGGGGTGAAACGCTCAGGGGTCAAAGAAGAGACAACCTCTTGATTCCCAGCTTGCCATTTCCGTCAGCCGTCACGCCTGATTGATGTCACGATGCCGCACAAATTCTGCCTTACGTGTCACGCTCCGCGGTGTTGTTTGCTGCAGTCTGACAGTGACAAAGCGTTGTGGGGTTTTGTTTGTTTGGTAGGACACTAAACAACACACTTGCACCCACATTATTAATAATAATAGTGGCAAGCTTATATAGCGCGAACCATGGGGTTAACCCATGCTCTCCGCGCTTTACATCAAACTTAACAATGCAATACATGTTTACAATAAATAGTATCCTAGTTCTTACAATAGTGTAAATGCCATAATGCATTAATTATACAAACAACAACATCCAAAGAAAAACACACACTCACACAAGTTAAAGCTAATTAAGTACATAGTAAGAAAAATAGTATGTTAAATCACTATATCATAGCACACGCACATACACACACACACACACACACACACACACACACACACACACACACACACACACTCACACACACACACCCACCCACACGCACACACAGCGCAGTCGATCACACCCACACACACAAACACAAGCGTGAAGCGATAGTACAGGGTATTGAAAAAGCGGATCAGGGATCTAAATAGATTTTGAAAAGATGGGTCTTTAAAGCTGCTTTGAAAGAAAGGGTTGAGTCAATGTGGCGGATGTCATATGTTAGAGAATTCCATATTCTAGGGGCTGCATAGGAGAAGGACCTGTGGCCGAAGGCTTTAGTTCTGACATGAGGAATGCGAAGCATCCGAGAATCGCTGGAAGAGCGAAGCTGTCTAGAGGGAATGTATACATTCAACATTCTTGACACGTTCAACTTCACATAAAAAGTTTAAAAAAAACCAATAGCAACACAGACAGCTACCACAACAACAACAACAAACGCAACCGTGACAATAAAAATGATATGTTTGTATTGGTTGTTGCGATGATGATGATGGTAATGATGATGATGATGATGAAGATGATGACAGCGAGGAAAAGAAAAGAGAGAGAGAGAGAGAGAGAGAGAGAGAGAGAGTGAGACAGAGAGACAGGACAGAACTTGAGACAGACTGAGACAGAAACAGAGACAGAGACAGAAACACAGAAACAGACAGAGATAATGAGATATAGACAGATAGAGAGCGGCGTGCAGACACAGACAGACAGACAGACAGACAGAGGCAGGTAGGAGAAACAGAGAGAGACAGAGTGCAATAACGTCACTTGCGACATCCCCATAAATCCCGCTCAGCGCGTGGAATATAATTATACAACAGTCAGGCGGACACATAAGGGGTAAGGTTCGTGCGGTCATGCCCCTTTGTTTCATGTGGTGACACAGTGCAGACGGAAACTATGACGGTGTGCAAGCGCCAAAAGTCATGATTTTTAAAATCAGATCCATATTCGTTATTATCTAAATCAAACAAACAACCAACCAATAAACCAACCAACTAACCAACCACACTAACAAACAACCAACCACATCAAACAAACAACGGCGTCCATCGGTATGATAAAGTTGGTTCTGGAACAGCGCCTGCTGTGACTGTGTAAGCCAATGCGTCAGTTGCAGTCCCTGCGTCAGTAGCAGCGACTACACTTGTTTGTTTGTTTGTTTGTTTAACGCCCAGCCGACCACGAAGGGCCATATCAGGGCGGTGCTGCTTTGACATATATAACGTGCGCCACACACAAGATAGAAGTCGCAGCACAGGCTTCATTTCTCACCCAGTCACATTATTCTGACACCGGACCAACCAGTCCTAACCCCATAATGCCAGACGCCAGGCGGAGCAGCCACTAGATTGCCAATTTTAAAGTCTTAGGTATGACCCGGCCGGGGTTCGAACCCACGACCTCCCGATCACGGGGCGGACGCCTTACCACTAGGCCAACCGGACTACACTTGTGATCAGTGTCTGAAGGTGTTGATTATTTGCTGTTCTTTTGTTTTGTTGTGAGTCTTTGCGCTTCCGAGGCCAGTTAAAGCAAATAAGCAAACAAACAAACACACATAAAAGGTTACCTAAATCAAACGTATAATTCCCTAAATAAGACAAAACTGATATGGGCCGACCGAGGTCAATAATTACGTTTTGCTTTGACCTAAAATTGCACAAGCCTTTATACCTAATCACAATAACAAACAATAACGACTACAAACACTTTAGTGTTCATTCAAATGAATACATTAAAATTGACAATTTTCTGCGACCAATCTAACCTGCCTGTCAAGGATGTTGAAACACGCATTTTAGTTAGTATAATTACGATATTCAATAAGACAATAACACATTAACTACATGTATTACTACTCTAAATAGAAGATTTCCTCTTTAAAACACAACACGTTTTGAACATTGTGTGACATACAAGCAAAAGAGGTACACATAATAAACACATAGAGTTTACAAGTGTTCACACTAGTAAACACTTACTGTTCTACTTTTTCCAGTAGAACTATATGTCACAAAGTGTTCAAAATGTGTCACAGAAATGTGTTCTTCTTCTTCTTCTTCTGCGTTCTTGGGCAGAAACTCCCACGTACACTTGTTTTTTTGCACAAGTGGATTTGTACGTGTATGACCGTTTTTTCACTGCCATTTAGGCAGCCAGACGCCGCTTTCGGAGGAAGCATGCTGGGCATTTTCGTGTTTCTATAACCTACCGAACTCTGACATGGATTACAGGGTCTTTTCCGTGCGCACTTGGTCGTGTGCTTGCGTGTACACACGAAGCGGGATAAGGCACTAGCAGGTCTGCACATAACCCACCAGGCGCGGCCGAGATTCCAACCCACGACCTTCCGCTTTGGAGGCCGGCGTCTCAGTTACCACCAAGCCATTGCACCCGTCAGAAATGTGTTCAAAAGTGGAACACTTCTGTTTAGAGTCAAACAAGCACACTGTTTGCTCACCTCTCTGACGTCACACTGCATTCATACATGTTTGAACGATGAGGGTCATTCGGAACTGTGTTTTGTTGTTGTTGTAATGGTCACTGTCAATAACAAAGATAGCCGTGCTCTTTTCTATGAACACCTTTGACTAGTATTTCCAGTGGCATGCCGCAGCGCCAGAAGTCACAATTACAATTATTTTGCAAGGCATCATTCCTTCTAATCAGTTATCTTTTTTCACGTTATCATCTACGCATGATACTATTGGTATCTCGACCAATGTTTTTGTTTTTGTTCGTTGATGTTGTTGTAGGCCTAACTATCAGTGATCATAAAATAACACAAACGAAATGTCCTCTCCTGCCATCGTTAATTTAACCTTTGCCGTGCTTCCTGGGTTCACCTGTACCCAGAGACACACTAAAATCATTGTAACTCTGGAACCATTAAATGTATCGTTTTGAAATTTGAAGTATCTCTCACACACCTAATTTGCTCTCTGTCTGCAAATTTTTAGTGTGTACATGACAAAACATTAAAATTAATTGATAATGATAATTTACATAAACACTACCGATGGCGCGGGTTCACACAAACCCATACTTTTAAAGAGTAGTAGTGATTGTAACTATCCCTCTGCCGACGGCGCGGGTTCTGCTGCACCCATAATTACCAAAGCGGCGGAACAGTGTCTGTCTGCCTGTTTGTCTCCAAGAGACTGTCTGTCTCTCTGTCTGTCTGTCCGTATCTCTCTGTCTGTATGTCTGTTGTCAGTTGCTCTGTCTGTCTGTCTGTCTATCTGTCTATCCGTCTATCTGTCTATCCGTCTATCTGACTGTCTGTCTATCTGACTGTCTGTCTCTCTCTCTCTCTCTCTCTCTGTCTCTCTGTCTCTCTCTCTCTGTCTCTCTCTCTCTGTCTCTCTCTCTCTCTGTCTCTCTCTCTGTCTCTCTCTCTCTGTCTCTCTCTCTTAGTCTCTCTCTCTGTCTCTCTCTCTTAGTCTCTCTCTGTCTCTCTTTCTTAGTCTCTCTCTCTCTCTTTCTTAGTCTCTCTCTCTCTTTCTTAGTCTCTCTCTCTCTCTTTCTTAGTCTCTCTCTCTCTTTCTTAGTCTCTCGCTCTCTCTCTTTCTTAGTCTCTCTCTCTCTTTCTTAGTCTCTCTCTCTCTCTCTCTCTTTCTTAGTCTCTCTCTCTCTTTCTTAGTCTCTCTCTCTCTCTTTCTTAGTCTCTCTCTCTCTCTCTTTCTTAGTCTCTCTCTCTCTCTTTTTCTTAGTCTCTTTCTCTCTCTCTCTTTCTTAGTCTCTCTCTCTCTTTCTTAGTCTCTCTCTCTCTCTTTCTTAGTCTCTCTCTCTCTCTTTCTTAGTCTCTCTCTCTCTCTCTTTCTTAGTCTCTCTCTCTCTTTCTTAGTCTCTCTCTTTCTTAGTCTCTCTCTCTCTTTCTTAGTCTCTCTCTCTCTTTCTTAGTATCTCTCTCTCTCTTTCTTAGTCTCTCTCTTTCTTTCTTAGTCTCTCTCTCTCTTTCTTGGTCTCTCTCTCTCTCTTTCTTAGTCTCTCTCTCTCTCTATTTCTTAGTCTCTCTCTCTCTCTTTCTTAGTCTCTCTCTCTCTTTCTTAGTCTCTCTCTCTCTCTTTCTTAGTCTCTCTCTCTCTCTTTCTTAGTCTCTCTCTCTCTCTTTCTTAGTCTCTCTCTCTCTCTCTCTCTTTCTTAGTCTCTCTCTCTCTCTCTTTCTTAGTCTCTCTCTCTCTCTCTCTTTCTTAGTCTCTCTCTCTCTCTTTCTTAGTCTCTCTCTCTCTTTCTTAGTCTCTCTCTCTCTCTCTTTCTTAGTCTCTCTCTCTCTTTCTTTGTCTCTCTCTCTCTTTCTTGGTCTCTCTCTTTCTTAGTCTCTCTCTCTCTCTTTCTTAATCTCTCTCTCTCTCTCTTTCTTAGTCTCTCTCTCTCTCTCTCTTTCTTAGTCTCTCTCTCTCTTTCTTAGTCTCTCTCTTTCTTAGTCTCTCTCTCTCTCTCTCTCTTTCTTAGTCTCTCTCTCTGTCTTTCTTTGTCTCCTCTCTTTCTTAGTCTCTCTCTCTCTCTCTTAGTCTCTCTCTCTCTCTTTCTTAGTCTCTCTCTCTCTCTCTCTCTTTCTTAGTCTCTCTCTCTCTCTTTCTTAGTCTCTCTCTCTCTCTTTCTTAGTCTCTCTCTCTCTTTCTTAGTCTCTCTCTCTCTCTTTCTTAGTCTCTCTCTCTCTCTTTCTTAGTCTCTCTCTCTCTCTTTCTTTGTCTCTCTCTTTCTCTTTCTTAGTCTCTCTCTTTCTTGGTCTCCCTCTCTCTCTTTCTTAGTCTCTCTCTCTCTCTCTTTCTTAGTCTCTCTCTCTCTCTTTCTTAGTCTCTCTCTCTCTTTCTTAGTCTCTCTCTCTCTTTCTTAGTCTCTCTATCTCTTTCTTAGTCTCTCTCTCTCTCTTTCTTAGTCTCTCTCTCTCTCTCTTTATTAGTCTCTCTCTCTTTCTTAGTCTCTCTCTCTCTCTCTCTCTCTCTCTTTCTTAGTCTCTCTCTCTCTCTTTCTTTCTCTCTTTCTTAGTCTCTCTCTCTCTTTCTTAGTCTCTCTCTCTCTCTCTCTCTTTCTTAGTCTCTTTCTCTCTTTCTTAGTCTCTCTCTGTCTCTTTCTTAGTCTCTCTCTCTCTTTCTTAGTCTCTCAGTCTCTCTCAGTCTCTCTCAGTCTCTCTCAGTCTCTCCCTCCCCTCTCCCTCCCCCTCCCCCTCTCCCTCCCCTGCAAGAAGTCGGTGAAGGGAGAAACTCGATGCACCCACTGAAGTAGCGCTGTGGGTTTCCCTGAACCCACCCCGTCGTTAGAGAAATAAACGGTAAAAACCCTCTTTCAAATGTATGGGTTCAGACAAACCCGCATCGTCGTTAGAGAAATAAACAGTAAAAACCCTGTTTCAAATGTATGGGTTCAGACAAACCCGCATCGTCGGGCGTGTGTAGTCAAAAGCGGCATCCGGCAAAGGTTAAGTCATTCAGTCAATACATTACCCCACTGAACGTAATAAATCCCGAAACATGTACAGACTGCATGTTCACTTGTGAAAATGAAGAAGGGAGAAACATTAGATATTGAAAGGTTTAAGTACAGACAAAACGAAACCGCCACTGGTACCCCGACCTTATGGTAATTATCAGGGAGGATAAGTACAAAGCTATAATAGAAGATCTCTCCAATAGTGACGCAACTTACTTTGCAGAAGTAGAACGTTTCAACGCCTGGTGTAAAGACAACTTTTTAGACCTAAATGTGACAAAGACCAAAGAACTTCTGATAGATTTTAGAAGAAACCCTGCCCCTGTCCCTGACCTGATGATTGATGGTGTGACTGTTGAGCGTGTGACTGAATATAAGTATCTTGGCACAGTTATCGATGATAAGCTGTCCTTCAATGCAAACACCACCCTCATACACAAAAAATGTCAGTCACGCATCTACTGCCTTCAGAAACTTAGGAAGTTGAATGTGAACCCTTCTATCCTCCAAACTTTCTACCGCTCTTTCATTGAGTCTGTCATCACTTTCGGTTTTGTGGCCTGGTATGGAGGTCTGAGTGTGAAGAACAGGAATGTCTTAGTGCGAATGGTGAATGTCAGTAGCAAGGTGATTGGCAGGCAGCAAGCAAGTGTGGAGTCCCTGTTTGAAAAGCGTGTGGTGAGAAAGAGTAGGCGGATAGCTTCAAATAGGTCCCATGTCCTTGCCCACCTCTATGAACTCCTTCCCTCTGGCCGTAGACTTCGCACGCACAAAGCTAGGACACTCCGGCTGCAAAACAGCTTCATCCCCAAATCCATCACCCTTAGCAACATGTAAACACATCCACATACCCGACCCAGCCCCTCTTCTGCCAGTGCAATCAGTAGTAATGTACATGTATGTATTGGTTTTATGTACAACCGTATATTTTCTGATATATTGTATGCTATGATATTTTGCAATGATGTTTAGCCATAGTTCGTTATACGCGCAGGTGTGCGAGCATGTAAGCGCAGTGCTTTAAAGATGTCCATGTGTGAACGTGTAAGTGGGCGTAGTCGAATGTCCATGTGGGAGTGGAGCATATAAGAATGCCCATGTGTGAATGTGTAAGTGGAGCGTATAAGAATGTGTAAGTGGAGCGTGGTGGAATGTCCATGTGTGAATGGGTAAGTTGAGCGTATAAGAATGTCCATGTGTGCGATGTGTAAATGAGACATGGATGTGTTCATGTCTGAATGCGTAAGAACAATGCAAGGAATGTCCAGAGAGGTATGTGGAAGGTGTTTCAATAACCTGCCCTGTTATATAGTGCTATATGTTTTATGTAAAATCAATGTCTTGTTTGTACTATTGTTATGTACCACGCCTGAATTTCTCTATGAGATAATAAAGTATTCTTATTCTTATTCTTATAGTTGTGACCTGCGTGATTATCACTTTTGACACTAGTTGGCCATCATAATAAGCTGTGTGCCTGTTCGCTCATGCGGGCACGATCGTGACCGTAAGCGGCAGAGTCCTGGGCCTTCAGTCACAAACACACGCGTCAAAATAGTCATGCTCGTTTTCCTTTTGGCGACATTCGCACTTGTCTGTGATTTGTTTAGATTCTGTCTGGCCAGTGCCAAATCGGTTATGACCTTGACTTTTGACCTTGGCCTTTCTGCCGGACCTGCACGCGTGTGCCCAGAGGGACCAGCGTCACAAACCTCTTCATCAAAAGCACTGACACGCGTCAATTTATAGTTATGCGCGACCTTTTCAGAGTCCCATGTGTGTGTGTTGGCTTGTGGCGACATCTGTCCTTGTCAGTGCGTTGATCTGCCCTTTACCTTTCAGGGTTTCAAAAGATGAATGGCGTCACGCAAGAGTGTACTTATACTGTAGTCCTTGTCTGAGTTTTCGACCTCTGAATGTGACCGTCTGATGACATTTTTGACGAGGGTAGATCACTTTCTCTCTCTCAAACCCTCTCCCTCTCTCCATCCATCTCTACCCCCCCCTCTCTCTCTCTCTTTCTCTATCCCTCTCTCTTTCTCTCTCCCTCCCTCCCTCCCTCCCTCTCTCTCTCTCTTTCCCTCTCTGTCTCTCTCTTTCTCTCTCTTTCCCTCTGGGATTCCAAAGGTTTGAAGCTCTTGAGAAAGCCCATTTGTTTGCATGCAAGAAGTTTTTGTGTGTAGGACGACAAACACCAAACAAGATGGTATATGGTGACTCAGGCCGCTACTTTAAAGTGGGTACTTTATGTCGCTTCGTCGGTTCGCTGTATTAAGTATTGGCTGAGAGTGTTACATTTGCCAAGCGAAAGACTCCCAAGGAAAGCATATGGCATGAGGAAACATTTACAGGGTTATGGCAAGAAAACATGGTCTCATTATTTGAAAGAAATGTTATGCATGTACGGCTTTGGAGATGTGTGGCTGCAACAAGGTGTAGGCGATTTGAATCGATTTATAGCAGTATTCAGACAACGATTGTTTGATTGCTTCCAGCAAGACTGGCACGACAGCATCATGAACTCGGAGCGATTTGAAGGGGGGCTATTTGGCTGCCAGAGAAAGATGGATTTATGAAGGGAATGTTTTACCTGTAGTGAATGCATATAAGTATTTGGGAATACTTTTTTTGACCAGGCTTAGTTTTACAGCTGCCTGCTTAGACATTGCAAGTAGAGCTAAGCAAGCTTTGTTGTCGATTTCACATAAGTTATACATGATTAATAATACT
>NW_027127755.1:61200-71200 GCF_037325665.1 Littorina saxatilis | reverse complement strand
CCTGAGTTCAGGATGGGTCCGATTGAGATGGAGACAATCCGAAAAATTATTTCTTTGAAAATTGCTCGCTCTTTACGTAGGGCACCTAGGATGTTCCCGTTCGGTGAGTGTTCAAATGGAAGCGTGTTTGTACTGTGTGTAAAAGCCTGACAGTATCTGTGATGGTTTACGGGAGGCTTACTGCCCGGGCGTGATTTCCGGTATCATAACAGCCGTCCAGCACCAAAACGAGGCGCAATTGTTGTAGCAGGCCAAGTCCACAAAAATAAATTCTTTGAAAATTTCTCACGCTCGACAGAAAGCAGCCAGGATGTTCCCGTTCGGTGAGCGTTCAAATGGAAGTATGCTTGTGCTGTATGTAGACGCTCGGGGAGCTCTGTGATGGTTTACGGGAGGCTTACTGTGCCTTTAAACTCGAACAAGTATAATGCGACTCGTCTTCGACTCGTCGGCATTATACTTGTCTCGTCTAAATATCAGACCCTATTGCTACGCTGAAAACACAATAGCTGTTACTGACGGGTTTCAAACCGCACCCGTTATTTACCTTTATCCCTTTCACTGCCGCAAGACGTCGGCTGACGTCTTGGGCAACTTACTTTAACAACGGGCAAGAAACCGTCAATGAACAACAACAGAAGAGAAAGAAAAACAAAAAACAAACAAACACTGTGTGTGTTTGTGGGGTATTCATTTATATGTCAAGGACACACAATAAGTTGTCAATTGCGTTTCCAAAAGTAAAGCCATTTTTTGTAATTATTACTTTATGAAACACAGATGCGCTCTTTCGATTAAAACGTGTGGTTGTATTTATCCAGGCAAAAATAACACGTTCATCTCATTTGAACAAATGCTCGTGGGACTGTATTAACACTTTTTTTTTAATAAATAAATATAACGGGCTTTCATTAAGTTAATGGCACACTGCTTCTCATGAACACAGTTTTCGTGTACACTACAGTGGGGTGTGCACGTTAAAGATCCCACGATTGACAAAAGGGTCTTTCTTGGCAAAAATGTATAGGCATAGATAAAAAAAAAAATGTCCACCAAATACCCGTGTGACTTGGAATAATAGGCCGTGAAAAGTAAATATTCGCCGTAATGGCTTGAGATTTACTGGCCGATGTGAATGCGTGATATATTGTGTAAAAAATTCCATCTCACACGGCAGAAATTAATATGTAAAGCGCTTAGAGAACGTCAAGCGCTATATAAATCTCCCATATACCAAAAAAAACACAAAAAAACAAAACAAATAACACAGATCTGGCCGGGCTTTTTTTTACATGGGGTTAGACCAATTTTCTCTGCTTAGACACATACCACAACTCTTCACTCTGGTTCCTTAATGCTGCAGTGAGTTGTTTTTGGTGGCTTTTACAAAATTAATTCAATAAACAAATCCACTGTGCACAGAGAGCACTCAGACAGTTGATGTTCGTACATGGCCAAGTGGTGGTATGGTCCTACCTGACGTACATGGCCAAGTGGTGGTATGGTCCTACCTGACGTACATGGCCAAGTGGTGGTATGGTCCTACCTGACGTACATGGCCAAGTGGTGGTATGGTCCTACCTGACGTACATGGCCAAGTGGTGGTATGGTCCTACCTGACGTACATGGCCAAGTGGTGGTATGGTCCTACCAGACGTACATGACCAAGTGGTGGTATGGTCCTACCTGACGTACATGGCCAAGTGGTGGTATGGTCCTACCTGACGTACATGGCCAAGTGGTGGTATGGGCCTACCTGACGTACATGGCCAAGTGGTGGTATGGGCCTACCTGACGTACATGGCCAAGTGGTGGTATGGTCCTACCTGACGTACATGGCCAAGTGGTGGTATGGGCCTACCTGACGTACATGGCCAAGTGGTGGTATGGGCCTACCTGACGTACATGGCCAAGTGGTGGTATGGTCCTACCTGACGTACATGGCCAAGTGGTGGTATGGTCCTACCTGACGTACATGGCCAAGTGGTGGTATGGTCCTACCTGACGTACATGGCCAAGTGGTGGTATGGTCCTACCTGACGTACATGGCCAAGTGGTGGTATGGTCCTACCTGACGTACATGGCCAAGTGGTGGTATGGTCCTACCTGACGTACATGGCCAAGTGGTGGTATGGTCCTACCTGACGTACATGGCCAAGTGGTGGTATGGTCCTACCTGACGTACATGGCCAAGTGGTGGTATGGTCCTACCTGACGTACATGGCCAAGTGGTGGTATGGTCCTACCTGACGTACATGGCCAAGTGGTGGTATGGGCCTACCTGACGTACATGGCCAAGTGGTGGTATGGTCCTACCTGACGTACATGGCCAAGTGGTGGTATGGTCCTACCTGACGTACATGGCCAAGTGGTGGTATGGTCCTACCTGACGTACATGGCCAAGTGGTGGTATGGTCCTACCTGACGTACATGGCCAAGTGGTGGTATGGTCCTACCTGACGTACATGGCCAAGTGGTGGTATGGTCCTACCTGACGTACATGGCCAAGTGGTGGTATGGTCCTACCTGACGTACATGGCCAAGTGGTGGTATGGTCCTACCTGACGTACATGGCCAAGTGGTGGTATGGTCCTACCTGACGTACATGGCCAAGTGGTGGTATGGTCCTACCTGACGTACATGGCCAAGTGGTGGTATGGTCCTACCTGACGTACATGGCCAAGTGGTGGTATGGTCCTACCTGACGTACATGGCCAAGTGGTGGTATGGGCCTACCTGACGTACATGGCCAAGTGGTGGTATGGTCCTACCTGACGTACATGGCCAAGTGGTGGTATGGTCCTACCTGACGTACATGGCCAAGTGGTGGTATGGTCCTACCTGACGTACATGGCCAAGTGGTGGTATGGTCCTACCTGACGTACATGGCCAAGTGGTGGTATGGGCCTACCTGACGTACATGGCCAAGTGGTGGTATGGTCCTACCTGACGTACATGGCCAAGTGGTGGTGTATGGTCCTACCTGACGTACATGGCCAAGTGGTGGTGTATGGTCCTACCTGACGTACATGGCCAAGTGGTGGTGTATGGGCCTACCTGACGTACATGGCCAAGTGGTGGTATGGTCCTACCTGACGTACATGGCCAAGTGGTGGTATGGTCCTACCTGACGTACATGGCCAAGTGGTGTATGGTCCTACCTGACGTACATGGCCAAGTGGTGGTATGGTCCTACCTGACGTACATGGCCAAGTGGTGGTATGGGCCTACCTGACGTACATGGCCAAGTGGTGGTATGGTCCTACCTGACGTACATGGCCAAGTGGTGGTATGGTCCTACCTGACGTACATGGCCAAGTGGTGGTATGGTCCTACCTGACGTACATGGCCAAGTGGTGGTATGGGCCTACCTGACGTACATGGCCAAGTGGTGGTATGGTCCTACCTGACGTACATGGCCAAGTGGTGGTGTATGGTCCTACCTGACGTACATGGCCAAGTGGTGGTGTATGGTCCTACCTGACGTACATGGCCAAGTGGTGGTGTATGGGCCTACCTGACGTACATGGCCAAGTGGTGGTATGGTCCTACCTGACGTACATGGCCAAGTGGTGGTATGGTCCTACCTGACGTACATGGCCAAGTGGTGGTATGGGCCTACCTGACGTACATGGCCAAGTGGTGGTATGGTCCTACCTGACGTACATGGCCAAGTGGTGGTGTATGGTCCTACCTGACGTACATGGCCAAGTGGTGGTGTATGGTCCTACCTGACGTACATGGCCAAGTGGTGGTGTATGGGCCTACCTGACGTACATGGCCAAGTGGTGGTATGGTCCTACCTGACGTACATGGCCAAGTGGTGGTGTGGTCCTACCTGACGTACATGGCCAAGTGGTGGTGTATGGTCCTACCTGACGTACATGGCCAAGTGGTGGTGTATGGGCCTACCTGACGTACATGGCCAAGTGGTGGTATGGTCCTACCTGACGTACATGGCCAAGTGGTGGTATGGTCCTACCTGACGTACATGGCCAAGTGGTGGTATGGTCCTACCTGACGTACATGGCCAAGTGGTGGTGTATGGTCCTACCTGACGTACATGGCCAAGTGGTGGTATGGTCCTACCTGACGTACATGGCCAAGTGGTGGTATGGTCCTACCTGACGTACATGGCCAAGTGGTGGTATGGTCCTACCTGACGTACATGGCCAAGTGGTGGTATGGTCCTACCTGACGTACATGGCCAAGTGGTGGTATGGGCCTACCTGACGTACATGGCCAAGTGGTGGTATGGTCCTACC
Source organism: Littorina saxatilis (assembly GCF_037325665.1). Classification (NCBI taxonomy): domain Eukaryota; kingdom Metazoa; phylum Mollusca; class Gastropoda; order Littorinimorpha; family Littorinidae; genus Littorina; species Littorina saxatilis. The sequence goes on along the minus strand of NW_027127755.1, from coordinate 66,935 downwards.
TGACGTACATGGCCAAGTGGTGGTGTATGGTCCTACCTGACGTACATGGCCAAGTGGTGGTGTATGGTCCTACCTGACGTACATGGCCAAGTGGTGGTGTATGGGCCTACCTGACGTACATGGCCAAGTGGTGGTATGGTCCTACCTGACGTACATGGCCAAGTGGTGGTATGGTCCTACCTGACGTACATGGCCAAGTGGTGGTATGGTCCTACCTGACGTACATGGCCAAGTGGTGGTATGGTCCTACCTGACGTACATGGCCAAGTGGTGGTGTATGGTCCTACCTGACGTACATGGCCAAGTGGTGGTGTATGGTCCTACCTGACGTACATGGCCAAGTGGTGGTGTATGGTCCTACCTGACGTACATGGCCAAGTGGTGGTATGGTCCTACCTGACGTACATGGCCAAGTGGTGGTGTGGTCCTACCTGACGTACATGGCCAAGTGGTGGTGTGGTCCTACCTGACGTACATGGCCAAGTGGTGGTATGGTCCTACCTGACGTACATGGCCAAGTGGTGGTATGGTCCTACCTGACGTACATGGCCAAGTGGTGGTATGGTCCTACCTGACGTGCAAGCCTGACCAGAACTGAGACGGAGAGCTGAACTATTTAGACTGGAAGGAGTGAGCCAATACACTACATTTCCTGGTACAGTCGAACCTGTCTAAAGAGACCAACCAAGGGACTGAGCCAAAGTGGTCTCTTTAGACGGGTGATTTATATAGTCGTAAAAACCGTCGGGGTTCCCTTTGGGGTGGTCTTAACGGGCAGTGGTCTTTTTGGACAGGTGGTCTCAAGGACAGGTGGTCTCAAGGACAGGTGGTCTCAAGGGCAGGTGGTCTCAAGGGCAGGTGGTCTCAAGGGCAGGTTTGACTGTAGTCTGATCTCTTGGAGCATTTTAGATGGACATTGCTAACTTAACTTTTTCTCATTGAAAACTATTTCTCATTAATCTCACTGTCTACTACTAAACCTGAATTGTTATATATCTACATGATTATCATTGACCTGCCTCTTCTGTGTATAATCGAGCAGAGGACGAATAACCCTGTTGCACTGAACATAAGCAGATTAGCCCATCATACGCATTGCATTTTTGTGCGTGCCACCATTTATTTGGCCAATGTTTAGCGTTCAAGCAAAAGTCCGCACGTAAATTTGTTTTGAGATATTTAATTTTTGCAATATATACTGTGTTTGAAACTTACTCATAGAATCCACTTTTTCAGGCATAGTTAATAAACTATTGTAAACAATCAACCGAATTTGTTGTGCTATTTTAGAATAAAGAAATACGTGAATAAACAAAATAAGTTTAAAGGAAGGAAAAGAAAGGAAAAGAAAAGAAAAGAAAAGAAAAAAAAGAAGAAGAAGAATACAGCCATTTCTCACTATAGATTTTGAATGTCAGAATCCCAACGTCACAGGTGTCGATCCACAATTCATTACTCATATTGTGTGCGCGCCCCGTCTCTTCTTCTTCATTCTTAACTCTTGAATATCATTGGTATGCTCTTTAAAAATAAAAATAAATTATTGACGTCATGAACGTGATCTCAACTTCTCTCCTTCTGCCTAAAAAAAATCATACTTTTTCAATTTGAGATACTACATATTTAAAAACGAAAAATCAACACCTCAAAAACGCCTGTAGCCTACCATTGTCTCCATTGACTTTTTGTTCAGGGTACGGTCGAACAATAAAAAATAAGTCATACGACCCTTTTGTTGCTGCCATTTGTTTTAGTTCTCTTTCTAACACCCTGAGGTGAGCAGTTACAAACTCGGTGAACAAACTAATATACGATATTGAAAACAAAAATAATATCGTCTGCACATAAAAGTGCGATTTTTACATTTAGTCAAGTTTTGACTAAATGTTTTAACATAGAGGGGGAATCGAGACGAGGGTCGTGGTGTATTTGTGTGTGTGTGTGTGTGTGTGTGTGTGTGTGTGTGTGTGTGTGTGTGTGTGTGTGTGTGTGTGTGTGTATGTGTGGTGTGTGTGTGTGTGTTTGTGCGTGTGTGTGTGTGTAGAGCAATTCAGACCAAACTACTGGACCGATCTTTATGAAATTTTACATGAGAGTTCCTCGGAATGATATCCCCGGAAGTTTTTTTTGTTTTTTTCGATAAATACTTTTGATGACGTCATATCCGGCTTTTTGTAAAAGTTGAGGCGGCACTGTCACACCCTCATTTTTCAATCAAATTGATTGACATTTTTGTAAAGCAATCTTCGACGAAGGCCGGACTTCGGTATTGCATTTCAGCTTGGTGGCTTTAATGACTTTGGTCATTAAAAATCTGAAAATTGTAATAATTTTTTTGTATAAAACGATCCAAATTTACGTTCATCTTATTCTACATCATTTCCTGATTCCAAAAACATATAAATATGGTATATTTGGATTAAAAACAAGCTCTGAAAATTAAAAATATAAAAATTATGATCAAAATTAAATTTCCGAAATCGATTTAAAAACAATTTCATCTTATTCCTTGTCGGTTCCTGATTCCACAAAACATATAGATATGATATGTTTGGATTAAAAACACGCTCAGAAAGTTAAAACGAAGAGAGGTACAGAAAAGCGTGCTATGCAGCACAGCGAAACCACTACCGCGCTGAACAGGCTCGTCAGTTTCACTCCGTTATGCACAAGCGGCGGACTACGGTCATTGTGAAAAAGTGCAGTGCGTTCAGTTTCATTCTGTGAGTTCCAAAGTTTGACTAAATGTAGTAATTTCGCCTTACGCGACTTGTTTAAGGTGTACTTTGGTCGCATTACAAAACTTGACACCGTGAACAGGTTACGTCTGTGTTTTTGTTTCCAGCACTTTGTTTCGACAGAATTTTTTTTATCCAGAAGCAGGGATTGGGTATGAACTAAGGCGTAATGCTTACGAAGATATATAGTATCCAAACTGAAGAAATCTGTTCTATGGTACCAAGCTTCGCAGACGGAGAGACCCGCGTCAGTTGGTACATTATTTTTTGCAAAATAGTAATGAAATGAGATAATTTTGACTTTTGAAATTCGATTTATTCCGAAAACATTATTCTGTCTGCCTCCACATATGACACCGTGAACACGTTGCACGTTTTGTACCCAACGCTCAGGGCGGGGATGTAGCTCAGTCGGTAGCGCGCTGGATTTGTATCCAGTTGGCCGCTGTCAGCGTGAGTTCGTCCCCACGTTCGGCGTGAGATTTATTTCTCAGAGTCAACTTTGTGTGCAGACTCTCCTCGGTGTCCGAACACCCTCGTTTGTTCACGCAAGCACAAGACCAAGTGCGCACGAAAAAGATCCGGTAATCCATGTCAGAGTTCGATGGGTTATAGAAACACGAAAATACCCAGCATGCTTCCTCCGAAAACGGCGTATGACTGCCTAAATGGCGGGGTAAAAAACGGTCATACACGTAAATTCCACTCGTGCAAAAAACACGAGTGTACGTGGGAGTTTCAGCCCACGAACGCAGAAGAAGAAGAAGAAGAAGTACCCAACGCTCTATGTTACACCAGCTTTCTTTTAATTATTTTTGTTTTGTTTTAACCATGCAGCGGCATTGTCACCAACACTTGTAAAATGCAAGTTCAGTGTTTTAAATAAACTATCTCTGTCAACAGTACGCCATTAAGTTAACTTAAAGTTCACGGTGTCATGTGTGTCTGGATGTGGCTGGGTATGGCTGTATATCTGGCGGGGATATAGCTCAGTTGGCAGCGCGCTGGATTTGTATTCAGTTGGCCGCTGTCAGCGTGAGTTCGATCCCAGGTTCGGCGAAAATTTATTTCACAGAGTCAACTTTGTGTGCAGACTCTCTTCGGTGTCCGAACCTCCCCCCGTGTACACTACATTGGGTGTGCACGTTAAAGATCCCACGATTGACAAAAGGGTCTTTCCTGGCAAAATTGCTTAGGCACAGTTAATAATTGTCTACCTATACCCGTGTGACTTGGAATAATAGGCCGCGAAAGGTAAATATGCGCCGAAATGGCTGCAATCTACTGGCCGTATAAAATTTCATCTCACACGGCATCACTGCAGAGCGCCTAGAACTGTACCCACGGAATATGCGCGATATAAGACTCATTGATTGATTGATTGATTGATATCTATATGTGTCTGAGTGTGTCTGGATGTGGCTGCGTATGGCTGTATATCGATATGTGTCTGAGTGTGTTTGGATGCATACTCTGGCATGGATGTTATATGATTTTCTTGACGTCTGTCTCTTTTACCGATGAACAGGTGGGACAAATTTAGGCTTAGCCCTGCAATGAGCATTTAACAGTGTCAACATCCAAATTAATCACGTATCACTCATCCGAGATCAAGGACCTGTGACTGAGGTCAACACACTCCCAACACATGTCCCTGTGGTTAAAACCCACGCAAGCTTAGGTAATCCTAGTTAATCCTCTTGAAAACGCAGTAAAGGTGTCATCTGGCGTGCAGCCGACCTGTAATCGTGCGCGCAGCCTACAAGTCGTCGTGCGCGCAGCCTGCTAATTTCAGACTGCACATATTAATTCGGACTTTGCGTTCAAACTAATAAACTTTCAACGCTATAATTCGGTAAGAGTGTGCATGAATAATTGTTGATTGAATTCTTATTCATGAAAGTTCTTTTCTTTTTGTCATTTTTACTTAATTACGTCTCCAAATGGCTATTTACACTGATCGCACAACAAAATTGAAACAAATATAATCCTGTAAGCATGTAGGCCACTTACACTAAAGAAAATGAGCAATCATAAGATAAAATGGAGTGTTATGCTTTACCCCAAACAATTATTTTCGAAGGATCGGGGCTGGGAGAGATGCTAGATCAGATTTTGTGGAGTAACTCACCTCCGTGTTGGTGGCCATCCGGCGACACGAAGCTGCAGCCTACCCGTCCGGCGCCGGCCTAGTGCAGCCACGGTATACGGTGTGAAATACGAACGTGGAAACCGACGAGTCGACAAATGCTCGATCGAGAACCCGCGCACGTGGAATGTAAGTTTGCAGTTCAAGTTTTAGTTTTCACGCTTTTATATCGTGTGCCTCGTGGCAGGGTGGTAAGACGTTTGCCTCCAATGCCGGCAGTCTCAAATTCGAGTCCCGTAAAAGGAAAGGCTTTTGTAAAACATTTTTTTCTCAATTTTTCAAGTTTTTTTTCTCCTTTTCTAAACTCTATATTCTAGTATTTTATTCTTTTTCATTTATCCCAAAGGCTTTGTCGTGAATTGAAAATCGAATATAGCGCATAAGTGCCCTTGAACAGCTTTCCCAGAATCCCGTATTCTATTTTTAGTACGGGATATCCCCAAGAAAAGTGAAAAAGGCATATGTATCACCGCGTGTCGACTAATAGTAATGGTAGTAGAGTACTTCTAGTATGATAGACTTCTGATAAGTGTCAATTCATTAGATTTAGTTTTGTGAAGTGTTTTTCCTCGAGGCTTTTAGCGTATCTATTTTTAACATCACATTATGTAAAGTGTAACGGAAGCTGCCCACGTTTTTTTTAAATATACGAGATGAGAATAAGCAACAGGAGAATGTACAGCTGGTGCTTTATATGCTACAATAAATGTGTTAAATCAGCACACACACCCACACACACACACACACACTGCACACACACACACACACACACACACACACACACACACACACACATTCACACACCATCTGTCACTTCCACACTTAATATCTAGCTTGCATAATTATTT